>NC_053154.1:198765023-198917523 GCF_016835505.1 Polypterus senegalus
TTGATATAGTTCATGACTTTTATGTTTCAATCTCTTTTACAAAATACAGTACATGTTTTTTAAGTCTGGTGTCCCAGATGGGAAATGATTTGAGATTGAAATGCTTCACGTACAATTTAGGGTCTCTGCTCTTTAGGGTCATAACAGATACCTTGAAACCAACACACAGGTTCTTTTAAGGAGTCTCAGTGGTGCGGTGGTTGCTCTTGTATTTGTCTTGCTCATTGGACTTAGTTGGGTAGTCATGGTCTTGTAACCGTGTAAACAGGGAAGGTGTATTGGAGTATAGAATAGTGCTTTTTACCATTTGATAAATAAAACATGTAACATTTAATTTATGTGATTTTAATGTAAGAGTACAGCATAATTAAGATAAGGTCCAGCTTTTAATTTCAAAAAAAGATGTAAACAGGACTGTACTATAAAGCTCATAAGGGAAAGCTAGCATCATTTTTGATAGTGTGTATTTAAACAGGAGTTTAAAAGGCAAGCAACTATTTGGACGAAAGTTGTGGTCAGCAAGCATATGTCACTGAGCGCACACGAATGAGGTTCTGTTTTTCAAAAGAATGCATTAATGGGGTGTATGCAAATAGACCAAAGAATATTGGGAGATACGTAAATCAAATACTAAAAAGGTGTTATTACTATTAGATTGTCCAATGTTTTAACCTCAAATAAATTACCCAGTGTGTGTGTGTGCTTGTAATAATATATGAAATAAGTTCTTGAGACCTTTTAGTCAACATGTAATTATCATGATTAGGTTTTGCCTGAATTCATTTGGTATTTTTTAATGTATTGAACTCTATTTTTTAGGTTCTTATATCGCCATCATTTTGTGAGCTGTCATTGGGACCATTTCCTACAATGCTAGGGGTGTGCTTTCAAGGGTCACGACCCACAAGTAAGCAGCACAAAGGGATAAAAAGTTGGCTGAAGATTACTTTTGTTATCCAATCTGTTGATGAAAACCTCCTAATAAAAAATATACTTATTTTTTTTATTTTGCTTCTTGTGAGGTTTGTTTGGTTTGTCCTCTTTTCTTGTTTTTTAAACTTGGATTCTTGTCACTCGTAATGATTTGGTAGTTATTTTAGTTTATTTTCACTTATTTTGGTTTAATTTTTATGCACTTCTCCAAGTTTATCTCAGTAAATAAAACACCTATCCATATGTCAGGAGGAAAGTTATTGTTTTTAGTTAAAAGTTGCTTCACTGTCTGATTTTGGCTGATGTAACTATTGGTATTTCTTGCAAAATCATTCACCAAACATCTCTATAAAAGGGAGGATTTGAAAGAACTTCTTTGATATCTGTGTTAGGTGAGCCACCTACAGAAGCATCCCAGCATTCACAGTCACCACAAATGGCTGAAGAGGAAAACAACTGGATGATCCAGAATGCAGCAGCCCATCTTTTATTTAACCAGCTGTGATGGGCACATGTCACACCTCTCTTTACATCGCTACATTGGCACCCTGTAGCAGCATGCATTAAGTTCAAATCCTTGATGATTGCCTATAACGTAGTCAGTGGGTATATGGAGACACTAGTGAGGTGCTATACTCCTTCACGGCCACTCAGGTCTGCAGGGATCAGCATCTGGTGATGCCACCTCTGCATGACATCAAGTTTCAACCCAGACTCTTTTCCAGTGTAGTTCCTAGTTGGTGGAACAAGCTCCTCACCTCCATCCGTAATGCCAACTCCCTTGATGTATTTAACAATCAATTGAAGACCCATCTGTTCATCTGTCGAAATGATGAAGGAAAAAAATATATATATTCTTGGTTAATTTGTTAAGTTGAATTGCTTTAATCTATTATTATAAATGTATGAGTTATTACATCTTTTCACTTGTGGCAATCAACTTTTGTTACCCGTCCCATTACACTTGCTGAAAAAAACAGGCCCTAGCCTACTCTTACTTGATTTTTTATCTCTTTTGTAAGTTACTTTGGATGAAAGCATCTGTTAAGCAAATAAATGTAAATACAAGATTAGATAAAAAAATGTTTTGGTCTTATCTCACTGAAACTACCTTGTGGTTTTCTGTGACACTAGTAATCATTAGAGGGTCGGAGATTCTAGAGGATGAGGAATTGAGATAATTATCCAGATTTTGAGGGATCCTAACCCAGTTCATAAGATCTGTGATATAACAGAGGCATCTCCTTAGGTTTAACCCTTGCAGGAGGAGACATCCCTTGTTAAGGTATTTAAAAGTGAGTAATATAGCAAGCTGTGCTTTTCTGTTTTAAATTTTTTCAAAGGTAGTGAATGGCGAGCAGGCTGTGGTCTAAAATCCCAGCATTAGCAGGCTCCTGAGAGTTGAAGAGAGCTGAAGCATGGCTAACAGCAAGGTATTCAGAGTTTCAGCTCTTGCAGTGGTGGAAAACGGAGCACAATTGATCTGAGCAACATGTTCTTGCCATTATTAAAGTATTTTGATGTTCAGTGGTAAATCATTTAGGTGTAATAAACTTAGAGTAATAGTAGTCTTAGGATCATGCCACCTGCCCTTGTTAAGGATTCCAGAGATAAATATTGTAGTGTGTACATGTAAAATAAGGTTAGAAAGCTCAGGAACATTATTTAGGCATTTCTCTGCTTAGCTTGTCCACCAATTAAAAAGAACCTTAGGAGACAGAAGGGAAAACCTCAGTTTTTCAACTGCAAATGCTCAAATGAAACCAGGATGAATAGAATTTACAGGACTTTAATCACAGAGATTGCAAGCAGCCTTTTGTATTGTACTAGTAATGTATGCATTTGTTCCTGTCAGTTCATTTTTCAATTACTTTATTACCTGAGAACAGCAAATAAGTGCATTACCAGAGAATCTGCTTTAATTAATTTATAACCTGAAATTTACCAAATTAGTTTACAGATTGGGAAAGGAATTAGTGTGGAGGTACCTAAAAGATCATACACTTTGATCAGAGTCATTTGTCCTAAGTGCAGGATAGCCAATCAAATGTGTGCAATGTCACATGTCCTTAGACCCCATATGTGCATTTTAACTTAAATATGGCTGCTCTGATGGACCAAGAGAGGAAGAAAAGAAGAGGAAGAAAATGACAGAAGGGTCATTTGTCAAGTGTCAAGATCAAGAGATGTGAGATCATCTACTTTGAATGTCAGAAAATGTAACTATGAACAATGCTGATATTTAAACCAAAAGTCACCCAGGACATCCACTCCTTGACACTTCTGATTTTCAGTAAGCTTTTCTAGGACTATTTATATCTAGACTTTACTATCTATTTTATTTTGTATTATATTTACTTCTGCTTGGTATTGTTATCTATACTAATAAAAGGCAAAGCCCTCACTGACTGACTGACTCACTGACTGACTCACTCACTCACTGACTCACTGACTCATCACTAATTCTCCAACTTCCCGTGTAGGTAGAAAGCTGAAATTTGGTAGGGTTATCCCTTACAGCTTCCTAACAAAAGTTGGGCAGGTTTCATTTCGAAATTCTACGCGTAATGGTCATAACTGGAAGCTGTTTTTCTCCATTTACTGTAATGGAGATGAGCTTGAAACCCGTGGGGGCGGAGTTTCGTGTGACATCATCACGCCTTCCACGTAATCACGCAGTACGTAGAAAACCAGGAAGAGGCCCAAAAAGCGCTGAAGAAAACATGCAGTATATAATTGAGAAGGCAGCGAAACAATAAGAAGCGAGCGAGTGACATATACAACCATATTCATGAGTTCTGCTACTTCGGAAACAAAGCACGATGTAAACCTAAACTTTAAATTAAGTTCATAGACAGGCTGCCGCTGGCGTTTGTAATTTAGTGCCTACCCATATAAGGCCGTCCGTCAGCGGCAATCCAATAGCAAACTGCCACCGGTAAATATTCACGGGTGAAGGACTGTGCTTATGCAGAGGAAGATGAGATGGTCAGGGTGGTGTTTGGCACAAACTCAGCGAAACTGCGAGAGAAAGTTTTAAGTGCCGGGACTTCGGTAACATTAGATACAGCTATGGACATAGCACGACATGGCACCAGCACAGCTGGGAAACTTCGATGCATGTACACCGAGCGGCTCACGTGAACTGATGCAGTGCACAGATAAAAAGCAACAGTTCCAAAGAGCGCTGAACAAAAACCGAATTACACAATTGAAAAGGCAGCAAAAAATATGAAGCGTCTGATACATACAAGCATATTCATAAATGCAGCTGCTGTGGAAACAAAGCACACGGTGGAAAAAGTCAATGTCCCGCTAAAGGAAGACAGTGTAAAAAAAAAACCCGTGCATGCAGTGTGTCAGGTCTCAGATAAAGAAGAAGACGAGCTGTTTATTGATGCAGTAAGAAACGAATCGATGAATGAAACCTGTCATCTTTACAACGATTGACAAACACGGAATGTAACTTGAACACAACACATCCTACAAATACGAACCTGATTGAAAGAAATAATGATAATCAAATCCTTGATGACAGCAACACTCAGTAAAACTCACAAAACAATTACTGTATATTGACAGTCATGTTACGTTATTTTATAATGTTCCCTTTTCTTTTTCATAGCTTCTTTAACACACTACTTCTCCGCTGCGATACGCGGGTATATATATATATGTATATATATATATCCCGATCTACATACTCGAATAATGGATACTTTATTCGCCATTAATGATTGTTTTGGTAAAGCCATACTCAGTGTATTCATTAGATGAACGGTAAAAAGTAAGAGCGAGGGGAGGATGACTTATTGAGGCATGCAGGCAAAACCACAATAGCACGCGGGCTCAATGTATGAAAAAATATATCTTTTCAAGTTCTATTTACTCCATATGTGTCAAACTCAAGGGCCACGGGCCACATCCGGCCCGGCGTGTAATTATATCCGGCCCGCAAGATCATTTTATATACTGTATTATTGTTATTAATGGCCCGGGGATATGAAGCGCTGGTAACACAATAAACTACAGATCCCATAATGCAGTGCTTCAGCTGCCTTGCCGAACACTTACCGCGTCCCTGCGGTCTCTTCAGTCGTTTCCTTACTTTGCGAAGGAAGCAGCTTTCTCACAGCTTCTGCACTGTTTTATAAACGAACGATATATAAGAAAGTCCTTTTCCTTGCTTCGCCAACGAAGCAGCCTTTTTATTTAATCCACAGGTTCTCCGCTGTTTCATTGTTCATTTATTACGATTTTTATAGTTATTGTGTAGGTTTTATTTAATCCACGGGTATTTCACCGCTGCGAAGCGCGGGTATTTTGCTAGTATATATATATATGCCAGCAACACTCATGACAATGACAAAACAATTACATTGTCAATCATGTTATGTTATTTTCAAAATGTTTCCTTTTCTTTTTCATTATTTCTTTAACACACTACTCCGCTGCGAAGCGCAGGTATTTTGCTAGTATATATATATATATATGTGTGTGTGTGTGTATGTATGTATGTGTATGTGTATATATATGTTGATATGTGTATATATATGTATATATATGTAGATGTGTATATGTATATATATATATATATAAATATGTGTATGTGTAGATATGTGTATACGTAGATATGTTTATATGTATATGTATATGTCTATATGTTTATATGTGTGTGTGTGTGTATATATATATATATATATATAACACCAACACTCATAACAGTGACAAAACAATTACATTGATTACATTGACAATCATGTTACATTATTTTTAAAATGTTTCCTTTTCTTTTTCATAACTTCTTTAACACACTACATCTCCGCTGCGAAGCGCGGGTATTTTGCTAGTACATTAATAAATACTACTTTCCTTTTATATTTTCTATACTTTGTTTTTATCTAGAGTGATTGAAATAATACCAAGAGTGAGTTTGATGGCTACTGTCATATTTATAGGGTGTATCTCTCCTCAATAATTAGAACAACTGTGGTAAGCAAAACATAGTTTGGTTATTAAGTAGCATTTAACCAAAATAGATGTATTTTTCTGTATGTTGTGATAACATCTGTATGTTTATTAGAACTGGTGACAGTGAATTCCTAAATAGAGAATCTTATGCAGAATATTGTGGAGTGACTGGCAATTAGCACCCCTCAACACTTTGTCTGGATGGGATGTGTATGTGTGTGTATATCTGTGTGCATGTGTTAATCATCAAGGGCAAGAGTAGATGAACCCAATAAACGTTCCTGGTAATAACACACTAGTGTACATTAACATAAAGATCAAAATTATGTTTCCACAAAGGGACAGCAGTTCTAACTGTAGGTGCACTAAGAGTCATTCAATAGTGACAGAGTAAGTTATGAGTAAGTAATGACAGCATGCTCAATAGCAGACTCAAAACTTGCCTAGACACTTTGATTTATTAACAAGTGAAGAATATGCTTTATTACGATATTAAATTCCTAGCTTAACTTATATTTTCATTGTTAATGTGTAACACCCAAGTGTTGTATTACAAATTTTCACACATTTTCCCAAATCCCCATTACCCCCTTCAATTAGAGTTCCCTTCCTGTTATTCTAAACAATACATTCGGCCTATTCAAATGGCAGCCCAGAAGCAACTTCTGAGTGGCCCAGCCAATAATCCTGCGAGAAATGAAGAGAAAAACTGAGAAACATACATTTCACAATCCTACAGAAATTCCTACATAAATTCCTACAGTAGTACAGACCATGAATGCAACACTCCACAAAGCCGAGCAACATTCAACCCACAATGCAGAGCATTGATGTGTTTCTACAAGTGGTGGTAGTAATCTGTGATACTGTGAAAACCTGTCGAATATGACACACAGAAGACACTTCTCTCCGGAAATCTTCAAAATGCTGACTGGCTTTTTATTTGGTGTGTCGTGCTATAAATGGTGGGACACGGGGATACCTCCAAAATAAAACAAAAAAAAAAAATGTAGCCATCTGTTTTTCTGTCCCTTCCTGCTCTTTTACAATTCGTTCCTGTATGACCCTGATCATTTCATTCAGCTGTCTCTAGGGAGCTGCCCTGACCAATCACAAAGTGTTTTCCCCCCAAGACTCCACCCCACACAGCCCATGCAGTAGCAAGACATGTCACAGTATTAACATAATGCAGAATGTGTAACAAAGCCATGCCTAATTATACATGAGATGATTTAAACGAATCTGTGTTCCCTCAGCATGCAGTAGACGTTGTATTTCGTGTGCGTTAGTCACTGTTATCACTTGTTACGGGTTTGTGTCCTGATAGTTTTGATAGCATTGATAGTTCATTTTTTTTCTAGTAAATGCCCTCTATGATGTGACTGTGTCATATATATGCAGTGGTGGAAGGGTAGTGCTGCTGCCTCACAATTAGGAGAGCAAGGGTTTGAGTCCCAGGTCCTTTCTGCGTGGAGCGCAAAACACTTTGAGTAGTGAGAAATGTGCTATATAAATGTAAAGAGTTATTATTATATTACCAAAATATTTAGCAAAAGGGAAGCAAATGCTATTGCTAATATTGTGCACATTTTTCATTTTATGCACTTTGAGATGAGCCTAGATCAGATATGACGAAAATCCATCCATCCATCCATCCATCCTCTTCGCTTATCCGGGGTCGGGTCATGGGGGCAGCAGCTTAAGCAGAGAGGCCCAGACTTCCCTCTCCCCGGCCACTTCTCTTCTCTTCCACTTCTTCACTTCTCTTCTCTTCCGGGAGAATCCCAAGGCGTTCCCAGGCCAACCGGGAGACATAGTCCCTCCAGCGTGTCCTGGGTCTTCCCTGGGACCTCCTCCCGGTTGGACGTGCCTCACCAGGGAGGCGTCCAGGAGGCATCCTGATCAGATGCCCGAGCCACCTCATCTGACTCCTCTCGATGTGGAGGAGCAGCAGCTCTACTCTGAGCCCCTCCCGGATGACTGAACTTCTCATCCTGTCTTTAAGGGAAAGCCCAGACACCCTGCGGAGGAAACTCATTTCAGCCGCTTGTATTCGCAATCTCGTTCTTTCGGTCACTACCCATAGCTCATGACCATAGGTGAGGGTAGGAATGTAGATCGACTGGTAAATTGAGAGCTTTGCCTTACGGATCAGCTCTTTTTTCACCACGACAGACCGATGCAGAACCCGCATCACTGCGGATGTCGCACCGATTCGCCTGTCGATCTCATGGTCCATTCTTCCCTGACTCGTGAACAAGACCCCGAGATACTTGAACTCCTCCACTTGGGGCAGGATCCTCCCCCAACCCTGAGAGGGCACTCCACCCTTTTCCGGCTGAGGACCATGCTCTCGGACTTGGAGGTGCTGATTCTCATTCCAGCCGCTTCACGCTCAGCTGCGAACCGATCCAGAGAGAGCTGAAGATCACGGCCTGATGAAGCAAACAGGACAACATCATCTGCAAAAAGCAGTGACCCAATAAAAAAATAAACATTTTCGTCATATCATTGGGTCACTACTTTTTGCAGATGATATGACGAAAATGTTTGTTTTTATTTCAAAATGTGAAAAAAGAATTTCTACTACCTCAGATTTTGTTCATTTATAGCTTTATTCACTTTTGATGGGCCAGTATCATATCTATCCAAATTTAGAAGGGAAACGATGAATAAACATTATTGTTTATTTGTGTTAGTTTAAAATTTGTTATTACCTGCTGCTTATCGGCCACTGAAAATGTCTGGCCAAGCTAAATTTCTTGGTTTGAAAATCAGGCCAAACTGAATTTGTAATTGACTAGCCCTGCAATAAACATCATCTCTATTTTATTATCTTGTAATTTACATTAATCAATCATAATATGAAATATTTTTTTCTAAGTATTATTAAATGCTTTCTGTATGTTTTCCAAAGCTTGAACAGCAGAAGGTGAGTAAGGAAAAAATGACGATGTCATCAGCATAAAACTATACTTGCCAGTCATAATTTGGATCTCCCAACCTCTGTAGTATGTAAATAGTTAACAGCCACATCCCAGGGAACTTGTTTTGTAATAAGCAGAAACTGTGACTGCACTCCATTTCTATCAACAGACTGTGTTCTATCACTCTGATGTTTATACACGAAAGGTTCAAACCTATCAATGGAACAACTTCTGCCACCTGCCAGCTAGGACTCAGATGCTTCTGGAGACTCACCGTCCGGTGCTTATGCACAATGGAATATATCGATACTCTTTATTCATTAGTGTGAGCTACTGTTTTTCCCTCTATAAAGTTCTTCAGGGCATAACCCCTTTGTCTGTTAACATGGGGCTTTTGCTAAACACATTGATGCACTGCTTAATCATCAATCTCAGCATCAGTTATAGTCAAAATAGATAAGATCTAACTAATGGGATGTCCTGTTGTTCTTAAGCTAATCTCTAGATCAATGAACTTACTAGACAAATAGCCCTTAGGCATAAACCTGAAAGATCAGTTGAAGTTAAATATACAGCCCTCCAACGGAGAACATCCAGCCCAGCATGAAATTGATTGTGACATTTTCAACAAATATTTATCATTTTAAACGTAAAGAAAAATATAGAAATTGTCAAAGTTATGAGTAAGTACTTCCAGTGTCAAATGGGTACAGCCTGACAACACTTCCGGGTCAGCCAGAACTTTCTTCGAGGTGTGCAGTTTTCTTATAGCTCCCTCTAGCGGAACCCACATACCCCGACAGGGTTGTTCACAAGACTACATACATCTAATTACCCTACTGGAGTTGAAATGGCAGCTCTGCCCGAGGGAGGCTGCAACCTAGCGTACTGGGGGAATAAAGAGCCCCCATAGACAGCCCTTCCCTGTCTTTCCAGAAAAGATACTGAAAACACAACCAGCCAGGACACCTGTTTATCCACCTGGGGCCTCCCATCCACGTAAGGAACCTTCCCCTCTCCTGATCGGGATGCCTGTCCATCCAGTTTGGCACTCACTATATACATATACATACAGTATATATATCAGGCAGATACATTTAAATATTCTAAAATCATAATTCAAAATGGAAAAAACAATTCCTGACACTGAAGCTCATCTTATTCAACCTTTCAAGCAGTTGTTTCCTCACAAGTCTTACTTGCTTGTGACTGAAGGCCAAATATAGGAAATTATTACTGCTGTCATTCGTGACTTAGGAGCTGTTAGGTAAGTTGCCCATCACATACTCACCAGACCTGTTCTGAATACTTGAGTTACATAAGAACCAGAGAAATGACTGTCAGGGTGTGTCTGTTTACCTGAGAATCTTTGTGGTTGAGCCACCCAGCAGAGAGGATGGCTTAACTTTATTGTATGTGTACATTAAACTTACAGTAGTAGAATGCATGATGGGTTTGATGCAATGTCTGTTGATCTTCAGCCAAGAAAGAAGAATACAATAATTAACAAATAAATTTCTTATAATCTTCATTACAACCTGAGCAAAGTAAAACATAGTTGTTTTTTAATCATCTCAAGAATCTTCCTCAAGGCACAGTTAACAGCAACCACATTTCAAGGCACAGTTAACAGCAACCACATTGTCCCCAATTTTTAGCTACTTCTTTACTATTATTCCCTAAATTTCTACCTGAAGGCCATCTTCTACTCTACACAGAATGCTCAGCTTCTGTTCTCAGTTCAACACTAGAAACTGCAATGATGGAAAATTATTAGTTTGACAAATAATGTATAGAGTAGTATTCTGACAATCAGTGAAGACACATTTATTTAAGTCATAAATTCCAATCATGATTAAAATAGGGCGAGTTAACACATGGTATGTGTTACAGACTGAATATCTATGGTTAATTAGGTTTAGCTTTTAAGCCAACCATATTAATTTTACTCATTTATCAAAAGCTCCAGATTGAGTTTTGTGACTGATTTCTGATTTATCTTAGCTTTTGATTTTACAAACTTAATCATTTCATATAATGACCTTCGTTCAGGTGATGTAGTGGAGAACTCAGTCAAAGCCAGGACAGGAGGTGTTTTCAAGAGGATATAGGACAAGGACAAAGTTGTACAAGACCCTGAAGTTACATACACTCGGACTGACAACACAACATATCATGCCAGAAAGGTAGCAGCAGTATGGAGGGACATGCAAGTATGTGGGGGTGCTGCGATTTTTACTGTTGTGGCAAATGAAGAAGCATGTCTTGGTTGGAATGCTAAGCTGCTCAGAGAGCCAGCTTAAGTAGAGTGTAAAGACATGGCCATGGGAACAAGCCCCTTCAATAGATAGATAGATAGATAGATAGATAGATAGATAGATAGATAGATAGATAGATAGATAGATAGATAGATAGATAGATAGATAGATAGATAGATAGATAGTTATGACTTGGCAGTCCAAGTCCCAGTGAGGCATTATGCAGAGTAGAGTTTCTTGACACACTTCTGCTGAATAATTCGTTGGCTGAAAGTACTCATATATTATAATTTTACTTAGTTTTGTTTTACTTCTGTTAATTGCTACTACCTCCAGAGAGTTCAGAACACCTCCTATTACTGAGCTTGACATTTAAATTTGCCTGTTGATTCACTAAGCCTCTCTTAAAGTGCTATTATCAGCCCAACACACCAAAGTGTAGAAATTCGCTCTGGCCATCACAGAGTTATAGAAGATGTGAAGAATGTCACTTTCCTCATTAAAGGAGCGCAGTCTCCTAAGGAAGAAGAGCCTGCTCTTCCCTTTCTTATATAGTTCCTCTGTGTTCCAAGACCAGTCCAACCAGTCATTAATGTTGACCCTCAAGTACATGTAGAAGTGGACCTCCTCTACATCCACTATATCACAATATGTCACAATAGTGCCTGAATATAGAGGCTCCTTGATGCTGCAAAACTCAATAACCAATTACTTGGTTTTGCTGATGTTAACAGACAATTCTCTTTGCACCCAGAAACATACTTCTCCACCTGACTCCTATACTATGTCTCATCCCTTTTATCAATGTACAAGTGCAGAATCATCTGAGGAGTTCTGCAAGTCAGATGACTTGGTGTTATAGTCAGAATGAAGGGAAAATGAAACAGGACTGCTCCTTGTGGTTGCTCACATCTGTATCAGAAACACAGGCCTTGAGTCTCACAAATAGGTAGAGATGCTGGACCTAGGAGAAGGCTGAAGATGTCTTCTATATATTTGTATTTACCTACAGTATGTTTAACCCCTCACCATTGTATTTCTCACTAATTTTTGTTTCACAATATATTTTTTTGGAAGGTGGCTCAAGAGAACCCTGATTCATCACACAGAGCCCTGTCTCTCAAACATGGATTTAACCAGAAGCTACACCAAAGTTAGCCATTTCTGGCCACCTTGTTAATCTGAACTGCAAATGTTTATGCAGAGCTCACCATTTATCTATACACTACATTCCTTTGAAATTTAACTTTTACAAATCACATGTCTCTGCAAGTGTGATTACATTTATTCTTTGCATATTTGTTATTTACACTTGTAAAAGTAAAGAAATGGTACCATTATATGGTGATATGTCATGATGTGGATGAGGTTGATGGAATGATCTCACCAGTGTGTAAAGGTGGCATCTTCATGTTTTGCAGGTAGTCCCATACAGGGCAAAGAGTAAATACAAAGAGTGAAGAGTGTTAACATCATAGTCCTGGAGAAGAGTGTCACTGGTGAGAAGCTATTTTAGGAATATTCATGTTCCTTCATATTTGACTTTCCCTTTTCCAGGTGTTCATTTTCTAGCATTAGTGCGCTTTGTTCTGAGCAACATGATATAATGTCAGCTCTCCTATTTTCTCACAGATTCATGAAATAGCATGGCATAACAGAACATGAGACCAAAAAAAAGTATGAAAATAAAAAATCAATTATGAATATAATAAAATAATATTATAGTATATAATAAAATAATGAAATAAATGATTAAAAAAATAAATAAACAAGGAAAACTGTTCAAGTGACTCCTGGAAACCAAAATATACTGTATCTGCACACTGGGGCCTTCACACACTGCTGTGTCCAACTCATTTTCACAAACATTACCTTCAGGTTGCTACTCTCATGTCTCACTTGGAGTTTTTAATGTTTCCAACTGTTCAGTTACTTTTTAAGTAATAAAGATAGATAGATAGATAGATAGATAGATAGATAGATAGATAGATAGATAGATAGATAGATAGATAGATAGATACTAACAGAACAACAGATACAGTATGTCCCTAGAGATGGCACATTTCATGCGGCACTTTTAGAAGCTGTACCTGGAGATCTGTTTTAGAGTTTAGTGGCCATTTAACAAAACACAAGTCAACAAGGAGCTTGAATTATGAATTTTTACATAGGCTGGCCATAATGAACTGCTAGAGTATTTTTACATCTTGTTTTTCAATGAAAACAGATGTCATTAGCTGTGTTCTCTTCTGAGCCAAAATCTTCAGGCTTCCAAATGTTTCACATTTTGTTGTAGCATTCCTTGTTCTCTGTTTTTCAAAAATTATGTTTTTTTTCCATATGTGTTTTTACTCTCTGTATTTAGAATGTGGAATAGTTATGAAACTCTGTCTTACCAGTTTCACAACCGGATATGTCACATGGTCATTATTTTTTATCTTTAAAAAGTGTAAATAGATAAAATTAAGAACGTTGTTCATGTAAATATTAACTAAGTGAACAATATATGGAGTTAGTTTATTTTGTTTTCCTAGACAAAGTCGATAACAAAGCCTACCATATGAATACAATGGAGCTAATATCAAAGACTCAATTTATAACAATTGTTCAATGTATTGTATTGCACTTGACGGTGATAATTAGTTGTAGTGAACAGAATCAAGTCTATGTGATGACTGGCAGCCCGTTGAAGGCTCGCTCTGGCTTTGTGCCCAATGCTGTTAGGATAGGCTCCACCCCAAACCACCAAATGTGGAATTTAATTAAGAGTGTTAGAGAAAAGATTGTTACATTATGTTACAAAAATCAGAATCTAGTAAAGTAGATCAAACAAACACAGCAATTGTTTGATCACAAGACCTTCACTTTTGTTTCTCAATTGGCAGGAGTAAAGAACCCTAAACATAAAACAAACTCAACATCAAATTCCTTTACAAATGCCAATGGCCAAATTTATTTTTGAACTAAGGCATCTAAATAAGAAAGATCCACACACATAAACAAAGCAATTCGCAGAAAAGCTAAACCAAGAATTTGATTTCTCTTCTTCTTTTGTCTTAATTAACCTAATTTTCTTTATTTTTTCCCATACTAGGTTTTCCATTGTTTTCCTTTTTAGTTTTCCTAATACAAAGTAGCTTATTAAATCACTCTTGTGACCATTTCTGGCTTTTACGCTGCCTTCTAAATACTGTTGCTTGTAGTTCCTTCTCAACTTCCTTTCTTTTCATGTTTTCTATGCACTATTATTATAAACAAGATCTAACATCATCACTAAGCAAACTTTATTAGCAATGCTCTGCATGCTTATTCACAAAATGTTGCCGTGATGTTACACACCAATACGTAGTTAATGTGTTCTTAATGACCTCATGGCTGCATACGCAGGACATAGAAATGTAACAAACACAAATGTAGAAAATAATAGTTCAAAAAAAGCACAGGTGAATGTCCCCAGGTCCAGACAAAGGAAGGCTAATAATAATAATAATAACATTTATATAGCACTTCTAGCTATTCAAAGTATTTTTACATAGACATATTTACATAGCGTTTCAACCACTACCAATGTGTAGCATCCACCTGGATGATGTGATGGCAGCCATTCTTGCGCCAGTATGCTCACCACACATTAGCTATTGTGGTAAAGGGGTGAGAGAGGTAGTTAGAAAATTAAGGGCAGAAGATGACGAGGAGACCAAAATGATCAGGTCATGGTGGGTAGTTTAGCCAGGACAACAGGAAACACCCTAGTCTTTTCGAAAGATGACCAAAAATCGTTTATGACCACAGAAAGTTAGGCCCTCTCAGCTGAAGGATGGCACCAGTTTTTATAGCACAGTATCCCCCTCACCTGCACTGGGACATTGGGATCCATATACAGACCACAACATAAACACACCCAGCTGGCCTCACCAACATTTTTTCAAGCAGCAACACAAGCTTTTCCTTGATGGTCTTCCATTCAAGTACTAGCTGGCCCCAAACATGCTTAGCTTCACAACCACATGTTCTGAAGTGCAGGTGGCACGGCTGACATATTAGATAGGAGAATCTTCAAAATGACCTTAAAGAAGCCAAACTATTCTAACAGTTCCAGAAGAGCTATAAAAAAATTCCACCTTTATTACTGGACCATCAGACATACTGATAAAAGCAAGAGCACTTTATCATATTCCATTTAAAGTAAAATAAATCATCATATCTTTCTAACACAATGTCCTCCTTCTTATCTGACTGTATGGTTCTATAACAGATGGTACACACTGCAGAAAAGATTGCTGGGTCCTCTCTGGCTTCCGTTGAGGACATCTTTGTGAAGTGTTGTATCCGCATAGCTTAGAGCATTTTGAAGGACCACCCTTTCCACAGTCTCTTTGTTCCACTTCCATCTGCCAAAAGGTTCTGTAGCATCTGAAACAGTTCTGCCATGTTCTGCGGCTGCTTCTACCCCTTGGCTGTCCAGACTCAGAACTCTGTGCTGCCCCCCTGCCCTCAGATCTGCCCCTTGTAGCAAATTTATATGCAGTACATTAGTCACACGTGTCACTACTGTTGTTTTTTATTATGAGTTTTATTTCAAATTATTACTATCTATCCTCTTACCTATTTTTAATTATTTATGTATCTGTTATAGTATAGTATCACTCTTTACCCGTCTTGCACTTGTACTGTATTAACATGTTGCACTGCCGTGTCTGGATGGCATGACAATAATGCCACTTGACTTGACCTGAGTTGACTTGAATAAGTTGAAAAAGCAGTCACCTTTAACACCAATAGCATACTGAAGACAGGCAGGATGATCCGAAGTTCATCAGCCTCTCTCTCCAGTTCTCTAGCCTTTCTGTATACTTAAACACTCCTTCCAATTCAACCATTTAGTTTAGTAGAGTTGGAATTTCATCTTCTCTTTAAAGGCCATTTAATGAACAGAGTGAGGCTCTAACACAATCACATTTCTTAAACAAATCGTTTAACAAGTAATGACAGTTGTGGAACTGCATTTATTGTGGGTGCCTCTTGTTTTGTCTTCTAGGCCTAGCTATTCTATTGCCTAAAGTGACGGCAACAAGATGCAAGTGTCAATATAACAAGCTTGTTTTACTAGTAAATGCAGAGACAGAATCAGTTAACTTGTCTAAGCTTTTTGCCAGGGTTATCTTGTTTAAACATACAAGCCAAATAAATTCCTGAGTTAATACCTTTGGGACTCAGTGAAAGGGAAGGTAGCCAATCCTGAATGTTGAAGATCTACAACCACTGATATATAAATAAAATCTGAGCCCTACATCTCACTATTCTACATATATTGAAGCATTAACTACTACATCTTTCAGCAGTCCAGAATATTTCTAATCTAATATTCTAGATTATCACAAAAAGTCAACAGAATGCTATTGTTGCCTACAATACCTATGAGGTCAGTCATGTAATGCCCCAATATCATGTAACATACACAACGTCAGTCATGAAACGCCCATTGAAGGCTTGGTTACACTATGGCTACGATCAGGGTTGTGGGATTGTTACCTGACTTAGAGGACATTTTGTGACTGATGTTGTGGGTGTTACATGATGTTGTGGGCTTTACATGACCTACGTCATACCTGTTGTGTGATTTGTTATGTGATTTCAGCGTCTGCCCAATTTCCAGACATTGCTTCCAAAAGTTTTATGCCTGTTTGTCAAATTTCTCAAGTTACTTGTATACCTACAGACGTCATCACGCGTATCTTTACCTACATTAACATCATCCCATTTTACAGTAGGCTGCTGTGGCATTTGGCAAGATAAAGCCATTTATTTTTTTGCATTGTTAGAACAGTCCAGCAAATCAGAGCCTTTCACCTTACCTTACTTTCACGTGTCACTCCTTATTGTGCTGCTCACAATTAGAGATTCCCTCTTCAGCTGTCTAACTCTGTGGAAAAGAAGTGACAATTTACTCAGACCACATACCCTGTATTTGTTTTATTTTCTCAGACACTCAAGATGTGCAGGAAAAACATAGATGTTTATGTAAACTGTATTTATTAGCAAATAAATTAACTGCAGCAAAAATAAATTAATAATAGCATTGTCTGGATATAAAGCTTTAATAAAAATACATCCTTGTTTCAATGTAAACATCAAAACTCTTGTAAAAATTCTGTTTAAATAAAAAAAATTATACTTTCAGTAAGGATGTGAAAGCTGATAAGCAGCGCCTATGAAAGATGCTTCAGAGCGAGGGAGGGAAAGAACGTCTTCAGGCGACTTGTCTTGATTTAAAAGCCTGGCTGGCACATGTTCAAAGTGGCTGACATTCACATAAATGAGTTTTTCTTCTTCTTAGTCTTGGGCAATCCATCCTTTATGCCATAGTCGCCA
Source organism: Polypterus senegalus (assembly GCF_016835505.1). Classification (NCBI taxonomy): domain Eukaryota; kingdom Metazoa; phylum Chordata; class Cladistia; order Polypteriformes; family Polypteridae; genus Polypterus; species Polypterus senegalus. Next base: position 198,782,485 of record NC_053154.1, read on the forward strand.
TGTTGTTATATCTCCCCTTGATTCTTCTCCTCGCCGGGGTTCAAGGTCTTGTTTTATGGTTTTTTTTTCATTTAATTTTAAGTTGTTGAAGAATGTTAAGGTTACTTTTGTTTACTGTTGCTTTGTTTTCCATACCAGTACTATGCTCCAAGAGATGGGACCACCTGCAAATCCCCATCATGAACTGCCTTTCGCCTATGCTATAAATCTGGAGGGACTTCCACAGTTCCTGGTGGTTCATTTCGAATGCACTAGGGAGTGGTGAGTTTACTTGTGTTTTTTGCTGATCTTATTATGGTTTTCTGGATTTTGGCCTTTTGCTTTGTTTTCTTGAGCTTGCCTTGGATTACTGCATTAAGACTTTGTTTACCTTGGATTATCTTTGCTAGCAACTGCTTTTTTTGCTCTTTGGAGCTTCACAGTGTAAAAGAGCATGTTGTGATAATAAATTTTTTATTTTATAAAGATTGTACATCACCCTTTTTGAACCTAGCTGGGGTTTTTGACAGAATGCCCCATTTTAGTGTGGATTTTTGGATGTGATTTTGGGTCTTTTGTACTTTGGGACTCCCAGGCATGCCCTACTCCAAGTCGACCTCTGCGGGATTGGAAGCAGGATGGAAAGTCCTGTTCCCTTGTCCGCTCCACTGAGGGCCCCTGACGTCTCTGCCCCTTTGCAGCGCAGCCCTCCACTGCCTACAAGCAGATGGGCTCGCGCTGCACACTGTTGGGAGTCTCCCATTTCTTCCTCCGGGTTCTCCTCTTGCTCTGGGCAGCACCGACAGTCTGGGTCCCCTTATGGGTATAAGAAAGACCCTGTACCGTCTGCGCCCCTTTGGATGCCCGTGAGACTGATGCCGGCATGCGGACTGACTCGGTCTGACAGCCAGCATCCACCAGTCATCACAGTGGCGTCCTGTGTTGGAGGCGTGGCTACTTGGTTCGCAGAACCAATCAATACCTCATTCCCTTCGCTCAGCCCTCCCTTTTCCTGTACGGCACAGGCATCACTCACCTGTACCGCCGCATCATTCCGGCTGGAGAAACCAGCCCTGTGCCACTTCAGCCAGTTATGGATGACCCCTAACGGCGTGCTGAGCTTCTTCTCCAGCCCTTCCCTTGCTTCCTGCAGAACCTGGAAAACCTGAAAATGGGACTGCAGGGGTATGAGGAATGCCCTACAACTCCCGTGCAGCCTGAAGCAGGTCAGTTTCCTCAACTGGCGGTGGACTTGGACTCCCCTCGTTATCTCCCACCGACTGCGTGCCATTGAGGCCCTGCGCACTCCCCACACTCCCCTTCGGGTGTTCTTCGGGTATGGGGTGAAGGTTCGTCGTCCCCACCTCTGAGCTTTTATCGGTGGGGAACTGACACACATCCTCCACCCCCTTACCTGCCATTGGGAAGAACTCCTGCTACTCCACCAGGAACACTGCCCCGGGAAGCTCGCCCAGGCTATCGTCGTCTGACCAATGTAGCGGGCCGAAGGAAAGACCCAGGCCAGCCTCGCTCTCCCAAGAGCTGTCTCTGCCGCCACGCTACGGACACATGTCCTCGGGCCACCAATGGGTATTTTACCCCTAGGCATCTAGGAAGGAGGCAGACGGAAACATGGAAAAATACTCCCGAGGCCCTTCACCCCTAGGCCTGTCAACTACTTCCTGGTACAACCCGTGGTGTTGACCAGCGTGGCGGTGTCTGTCGGCTGACCTCTGAGTCCGCCCGGCTTTTTTCTTCCCCATCAGCGCAGCATCCTTGGAGCTTCCTGTAGGTCGTCCTTGAAGCTTCCTGCCGCGTGTGCACGCTTTGGTGCGCTGTCTCGGAGGCGCGACCTCTGCGCAGCTGCGTTGGGCGTTTCCCTCGTGCTGTGCCGGGTCGTTACACAAAATTTTATGAGCAGGTCCATGCCCCAAAGACGGACAGGAATCCTGCTGACTACGCAAGTGTAACAAAAGGTGCTATATAGGTGCCTGACCCAACACAGATGGACACAGAGGCACATATAAAATAAAAATACTTTTTTTTTTCTTCAGCTGGAGGGCAAGTCTTCCCCATGTCCCCCAGCCACAACACAGTCCCAAAACACCAACACACCACACACTTTCTTCTCCTGGACCACCACTCCTCCCAGGCAACCTCATCCTCCTCCACCCGACTGGCCGTTGAGTGGTGGTTGCTGACCCCTTTTATTGGGCACCTGGAAGTACTCCAGGTGCTTGATTGCTGACATCCGGCTGCACTTCTGGGTGTGGCAAAACTAGTGCCCAGAAGGGTCCAGCAGCTCCTGCTGCAGCACCCCCTGGCAGCACTTGCGGAACCCAACAGGGCTGCACAAAACTCCAACCCCCATGAAGCCCTGGGGGAGTCCAAGGCTCTGCTGCAACCCAGAGAGGCTGCCACCTAGCATCCAGGGGGAGATGTTGTGTTTCCCATGCTTGCTCCCCTGGTACATATGCTGCATGGGGCGTCCCGGCCGGGCATGGGCCCCGGCCATCCGTCACAGCATGTAAGAGTCAGCACTGGACCACAGAGCAATGGCAACCTGGTCTGATGAATCACAAATACTTTTAGATCATGCGGACAGCCAGGTGCATGTGTATCACTTACTTGTTGATGAGAGGGCAACAAGATGCACTGTGGGAAGAAAGTAAGCCAGTGGAGGGTGGTGTGATGCTCTGAGCAATGTACTGCTAGGAAACTTTGGGTCCTGGAATTCATGTGTATGTTATTTTGACATATACCACCTACCTAAAGATTGCTGCAGACCACGTACACCCCTATATTGCAACGGTATTCCCTAATGGCAGTGGCCTCTTTCAGCAGGATAATGCACCCTCCCATACTGCAAAATTTGTTCAGGAATGGTCTGAGAAACATGATAGAGAGCTCAGGGTCTTGACTTATCCTCTCAATTCCACAGATCTCAATCTGACCAAGTATATGTAGGATGTGTTGTAAAAACAAATTTTATCCATGAAGGGCCACCTTGCCACTTGCAGGACTTACAGGATCTGCTGTTAACGATTTGGTGCCAGACACCACAGAACACCTTCAGAGGTATTATGGAGTTCATGTTTCATTGGGGCAGTGCTGTTTTGGTGGCACAAGAGGAAACTACATAATATTAAGTGGTAGGTTTTAATGTTGTCTGATCAGTGTATGCTTTGTAGTATAAGTGGATTTTCCCGCTTTTAGTGTGGATTTTTGTATGTGATTTTGGAACTTTGGGACTCCCAGGCATAACACCTTGCTGACACCTTTCTCTCCTGATCAGCATTTCAGTTCTTTGTGTTATTAAAGGTATTATAACTTTTTCAGTGAAAAGTAGCTTTATAAAACTAAGTACAAACAAATTTAGAGGCTAGTGTAGTAATTTAAAAATTAGAGTTCTAGTTAGAGTTATGGTCATTTCAGTTACCTTTTTAAATAGTAAGTGAAATATTTGAACAGCCCGAAAATAAAGTATTACAACAGACAATTCTGCTAGATATTCACCTCTTACTCTGAACAAATAGAAAGAAACTGAAAAAGGAAGAGTGATAATGCAACGTAAGTGACAGATCAGTAAGCTGTTCAGTGCATTTAGAGTAAACTGCATATGATCAGCATTTAATTTAAGGTATACTGGTAGAGGATGGTTTTGATAAAGGGTTGCGAAACACTGTGGAGTACATTTCATTTTCGTAATTTTAAACAGAATAGCACATCTTGATCCTTTGTTGAAATAGTTGATATATTAGGGTTCCTGCAGTTAATCAGAACAGCATGCTGCTAATGTAAAATGGTATCACAATAAGCAGCCTAAAAAGCCCAAAAGTGTTCCATCTGTTATTACACCATAGAAGGTTATTAGAGGGAGAAGATTTCTGCTGGCTGTTCAAAACAAGCCAGTATGATTGTCCAAAGAGAAGTCACACAGAGTGACAGCTAATTTTATTTGTGAGTGGTGAAAATTGATAATGGAAATATAAAAAGCTGGACAGGACAGGCCAATAACACCTAATAGTATGCCAACCAAAACCTGAGGACAGGTAGTCTTGAACAGATAACAGATCCTAAACCAAAAACAATTTTAAGAAACAAAAGAACTGCTTGAGAAGTTGATTTTCTTCACCTGATGTGTCCAATCTTTAATTGTATTAATCAGGTAACAATTAATGAGAGACTAAACAAGATTTCAAACAATAATATATTGCATACATTTACATTTACCAAAAAGTCAAGCTCCAGCATGTCTCCCCATGCCTGTTTGGAAGGCTGCATAAATAAAAATCCTACTGTACAGCAGTCTATCATATACCGTATGTTCAGATATCAAAAAACATAACAGTGGCCTAGTTTGTTAAAGTACAACACCAATTAATTCTTAAAATATTCAAAAAAAATTTATTAGGTCATTCCACACAGCAAAATGTGATCTTTTCTAATTTTTATTACAACTTTGAAGGGCAGTGGTGGGTTCTCCCAATTAGGTAAGATATTGTAGATGATGACAAGCAGTATAATAGAAAATATTGTGATGTGTCTCACTACTGCATGGGCTGTTGGGAGTGGAGGGCTCAGGGCACCTCCCTAGAGAGAGTTGAGTGACAGGGGCCAGGGTTATTTAACAGTGCATCCAGGCAAAAGGGGTAGTGTGTATTTGGCCAGGAGAAGCATAGGAGTTAGTAGGAAGACAGCATCAGTATGAGAAAGGAGCAACTGGTTAAAGGGCAGGTAAGAAGCAGACAGGACAAAGGCAACTTGTTTTAATTGTTTTGGAGGTGACCCAGACAATGGTCACTGGTAGGGCAGTGTTTATATCATGGCATATCAAATAAAAAGTCTGCATTTGGAAGACTCCCTGGGAAAAGCAGCTCCTGTTTGTCTTATTTGACTGGTTGTCACAATATCATAACAATTTTTTCTTGACAATGTTGCCCCATCTGGTGCTACTCTGAATAATGATATCAGAGAATTTTGAATAATTATATATCTAAAACTATCTGATAAATAAGCTTTTTTGCAATATGATTTACGTGTAGGGTTTTCTAAATTATATGTCATATTAAAGTTAAAGTACTACTACTCGTTAAAGTAGTAAATGACTTGCGAGTGAATGCAGACAGAGGCCATTTATCTGTTCTCATCCTCTTAGATCTGAGTGCTGTAATTGACACTATTGATCACAACATTCTTAGAAATCGCCTTAGTCAATGGGTGGGCCTCTCTGGCACGGTCCTAAATTGGTTTGAATCCTACCTGACAGGGAGAAAATTTTTTGTTAGTTGTGGGAATTACAACTCAAAGACACATGATATCTGATATGGTGTTCCACAAGGCTCTATCCTGGGTCCGCTGTTATTCTCAATCTACATGCTTCCGTTAGGTCAGATTATCTCAGGGCACAACGTGAGCTACCACAGCTATGCTGATGACACACAGCTGTACTTATCAATAGCACCTGATGACCCTGATTCTATTGATTCACTAACACAATGTCTGACTTGTATCTCAGAATGGATGAATAGTAACTTTCTCAAGTTAAATAAAGAGAAAACTGAAATCTTAGTGATTAGCAATAATGGATACAATGAGGCTATTAGAAATAAACTGGATACATTAGGATTAAAAGTCAAGACGGAGGTAAAAAGCTTAGGGGTAACTGTTGACTGTAATCTGAATTTTAAATCGCATATTAATCAGATCACTAGGACAGCATTTTTTCACTTAAGAAACATAAGTAACGTTAGACCTCTTATATCACTGAAAGATGCTGAGAAATTAGTTCACGCGTTTGTTTTCAGTCGACTAGATTACTGTAACGCACTCCTCTCAGGACTACCCAAAAAAGACATAAATTGTTTGCAACTAGTGCAGAATGCAGCTGCTAGAATCCTAACTAGGAAAAGAAAATCCGAACACATTACTCCAGTTTTGATGTCACTACACTGGTTACCTGTGTCATTCAGAATTGACTTTAAAATTCTGCTTATGGTTTATAAAGTCTTAAATAATCTCGCCCCATCTTATATATCGGAATGTCTGACACCTTATATTCCAAATCGTAACCTCAGATCCTCAAATGAGTGTCGCCTTAGAATTCCAAGAGCAAAACTTAAAAGAAGTCGTGAGGCGGCCTTCTGCTGCTATGCACCTAAAATCTGGAATAGCCTGCCAATAGAAATTCGCCAAGCTAATACGGTAGAGCAGTTTAAAAAACTGCTGATAACACATTACTTTAACATGGCTTTTCTATAACTTCATTTTAATCTTAATTTAACTTAATCCTGATACTCTGTATGTTCAATTTCCTTATAATAACTACTCATGGTGGCTCTAAAATCCGTACTGACCCCTACTCTCTTTTCTGTTTCTTTTTCCGGTTTCTTTGTGGTGGTGGCCTGCGCACCTGTGCATTATTTAATAGAAGGAAATAAGTCATTATTAATAAAAAAGTAATCAGTTCTTGAGTAACTACAATGCACTGATGAAAAGAAGGAATATTTTCTTCAATTTGGAAAAAAACATCTCCATGGATTAGAAAAATTATGACTATCAATGAACTATGTCTTTGCATATTAGATGTTATAGAAGACATTTTTACACCTGGATTGAATTCACAATTGAAGCTTCCAACTATGAATCATTTATTAATGCTAATATTGGAAACTAATGGAAATATATTTTGCATGAATTTTCTGTTGTCCTTATTTGGTAAATAAATGTTATCCAGGATCAGTTTAGAATTGAGTAAGTTCTTCATCACAATGACATATTGATACTACGATGCTACATCTGTCACTACAAGTGTTTTATTGATTAATTCCCCATTCCTTTGGTTTTCCTGTCATAGCTGAAATGATATTTGACTGACCTAGCCTCTTTTTAGTCAAAATGTTCTCTTGTTAAACAATAGATTTCTCATTTTTCAAGCTGGATATTTCTTCACAATCAAGATATATATTAATTTGCCACTTGAAACTGTGCTCTAATGAGAATTATTATTATTATTATTATTATTACCTGATTTTATTCAACTTCCCATCTCTGTTTGTCCAAGTCAAATTTTGTGAAAGTGTTTATTTGATATTTGGACTTCAGTGTTCACACATTATACACTTCACATCAGCATTTTGTCATTATTACTATAACGTGAAAAACGTTTCCGTTTTAGTTATATGTTCAACATTTCTTCCCTTGTATTTCCTGTAATCCTACATTTACCTAGACCTTTGTAGACACAGAACACATATTAAATGTATGTATTCCAAATAACGATATATTATTCACCCTCTACCACTGCATGTTCCCCAACCTGACCTGATAGAATTCCAGGCACCTCACACCCAGATAAACAGACTTGAGCTGGAAGAACTTCAGCTGTATTGGTGGGGGATGAGATAGAAAGCTGCTTGCTTCTTGTGCTGATTGACGCATTGTGTGTGCAAGTCCATTAAAAAGTGGCTTGGCTTTTTCAAAAATCTAAGGCCTTTATTAATAACTAGCAGAATACCCGCGCTTCGCAGCAGAGAAGTAGTGTGTTAAAGAAGGTATGAAAAAGAAAAGGAAAAATTTTTAAAATAACGTTACATGATTGTTAATGTAATTGTTTTGTCATTGATATGAGTGTTGTTCTCATATCTATATATATATATGTATATCTATATCTATACATATATATACACATACATATCTTCATATCTATATACATATATACATATCTATATACATATCTACATATACACACATATATATACATATCTATCTACATCATATATACACACACATACATACATACACAAATTATATATATGTGTGTGTATATATGTATGTATGTATGTGTGTGTGTGTGTGTATATATATATATACACATACACACAAACATACACACAGGTATATATATATATGTGTATATATATGTATGTGTGTATATGTGTGTGTATAGCTTTGGTCACTGAGTGCAAGGGAAAAATAATAAAATATAGTCTATAAGTTATTAAACAGTAAAACATTAACGTTTTAAGAAGTACAGGTACATTGAGCACTACTGGAGTGGTTGCGGGTAAACTACATTTTAAAGACTGTATAACACAACAGGTAAGTAGTACTAACAGCAGCTAAAATGTATATGGATCATCTCTCAGTAGTAGATCCATTTTGAAAGGCGCTACACAACGGCTGTGGTATAGAAATTACATTTTCTATGTGAACGTTCAAATTTCTGCCTCTGGTAATGTGCCTTACCGCATTACCAGCAATTAAAGAAAATTAGTTTTGTGTCCTCTGCAGTGTTAAGAGTGAAAGGCTTTGGTTTGGGATAAAAGGAAAAAAGGTGTAAAGAAAGGAAAGTTGCCTTTTTCTTTTATATAGTATAGAGATGTGTTCGCTGACGATATGATCGCCTTTTGGGGACAGTCGCGGTGGGTCTTGTGTAGACTGGTGAGACGTCCCTGCCATTAATCGGCTGTGATGGCACTGTCAGTCCTCCACTCGTGTGCGTGTCTTCATAATCCGAGCTGAGGACCTCATAATCGTATACGTGCAAAAGAAACTTTGAATCGCCTTAATATTACTTTGCTGCAGTGTAGAAAAGGGGTCCCATGTTTGCACTTGTCTGGGCTATAGCTCAGGGGGAGGATGAAAAATCAAAAGTGCTCACTTTGACTTAAGGTAGAAGCGCAGTCAGCGTCTCAAAGGCGTTTACTGGGCAGGAGACCCCAGTTTTTGCAGACACGTTCACGATATCAAAAGTTCCAGCGCTCTTTGGAGGTCATTCATATATATATATATATATATAGCAAAATACCAGCGCCTCGCAGCGGAAAAGTAGTGTGTTAAAGAAGTAATGAAAAGAAAAGGAAACATTTTAATAATAACGTAACATGATTGACATTGTCATGAGTGTTGCTGTCATATATATGCCTGCCTAAATAAGTCACCCTCGCTTTGCTCTTACTTTTTTACCGTTCATTTAATCATGGCTAGTGGCGGAAAAATTATAAAATGGAAGGAGGATTACACTGAGTATGGCTTTACCAAAACAATTATTGATGGCGAATAAAGTATCCATTATTCATAAAGCTTGAATTGGTGATCTGTTTTTCTGTGTTAACCTCATATTTTTTCAGACTTCTTCTCAAACCAAGGTGGTGCGAGGGTAAAATGAATCGGGATGCTGATCAAAGTAATCGTGTACCAGGAAATCATGCATTGACAAAAGCTCCCTTTGCTTGTAATGCAAAGTGTGATTAAATGCATTATTTTTTAACGCATTATGGAGCACATGCATCGAAGCTTCTCAGCTGTGCTTGTGCTAAGAAAAGGAAAGATTTTAAAAATAACGTAACACGATTGTCAATGTAACCTTTTGTAAGTAGTGCCTGGAGGATTCAGTGTGGAGAAACTCTAGAGACAGTGTGTGTATTAACTTGTGGATTTTTCTGTGAGTATTTGGTGGCAGTCTGACGAAGTTGCTTCGAAAGACGGCGTTAGCCGCGGAGCTCAGCTCAGACCGAAATGAGGTAAATGGGAGGGGAAATGATAACGTGACTCCCCCACCCGCCTTAAGTGTCAATCCCCCACAAACACAGTCTCTCGGAATTTGCATAAGCACACCCCTTCACCTGCAATTTTAACTTAGTTACAAAGTGATCAAAACTCTCATTTATATCCTGCGTCCTCAAATTAAACTTGTATCCCGCATTCCCGTGGGCATGTGAAACGCCAGCGGCAGCCTGTCTATGAACTTAATTTAAACTTTAGGTTTACACTGTGCTTTGTTTCCGAAGTAGCAGCACTCATGAATATGGTTGTATATGTCACTCGCTCGCTTCTTATTGTTTCGCTGCCTACTCAATTATATAATGCATGTTTTCTTCAGCGCTTTTTGGAGGTCTTCCTGGTTTTCTACGCACTGCGTTGACAGTCAGTTCATGTGATTACGTGGAAGGCGTGATGTTGTCACACGAAACTACACCCCCCACGGCTTTCGAGCTCAACTCCATTACAGTAAATGGAGAAAAATACCTTCCAGTTACGATCATTACATGTAGAATTTCGAAATGAAAACTGCCCAACTTTTGTAAGTAAGCTGTAAGGAATGAGCCTGCCAAATTTCAGCCTTCTACCTACACGGGAAGTTGGAGAATTAGTGATGAGTCAGTGAGTGAGTGAGTGAGTGAGTGAGTGAGTCAGTGAGTGAGTGAGTGAGTGAGTGAGTCAGTGAGTGAGTGAGTGAGTCAGTCAGTCAGTCAGTCAGTCAGTCAGTCAGTCAGTGAGGGCTTTGCCTTTTATTAGTATAGATACAATGTAGTATCAGTTCAGTTTTAAATGCATTTCTATGTGTACAAAATACAATGAAACATATATGTTCTCTTTTCACTACGCTGCCACTCAGCTTCATAGGCTATGTAAAATAACAACACAGAATGCAATGGACTGAGGGAGTCTTGGCATTGGGAGGTCATAAGTCCACCCATGACAAATGCTGCAAGTAGACAAATTATCAAGAAACATATCCACCTGGAAGAAGTTTGTTTTTGTTTGAATATTGAGCTGAGTTGCAAAAGGTAAGTGTCTCAATCTGGTACTTTTTTCCTGCTGAATAAGAGAGAGGCATTAGTGTTCTGTGTCAAATTTCTTTGGTTGTAGTATTCACGCTGCGTCAAGCCCATTGGCTGCCCCCTATGCGCGTTTGTGTGACAGCAAATATTTACTCTGTTCACATACTGTAGGAACAGGTGACAGAGAAGTAAGCCATTAAGGATCTATACTAATAAAAGGCAAAGCCCTCACTGACTCACTGACTCACTCACTCACTCACTCACTCACTCACTCACTCACTCACTCACTCTCTGACTCACTCACTCACTCACTCACTCACTCACTGACTCATCACTAATTCTCCAACTTCCCGTGTGGGTGGAAGGCTGAAATTTGGCAGGCTCATTCCTTACAGCTTACTTACAAAAGTTGGGCAGGTTTCATTTCGAAATTCTACGCCTAATGGTCATAACTAGAAGGTATTTTTCTCCATTAACTGTAATAGAGTTGAGCTGGAAAGACGTGGGGGGGGCGGAGTTTCGTGTGACATCATCACGCCTCCCACGTAATCACGTGAACTGACTGTCAACGCAGTACGTAGAAAACAAGGAAGAGCTCCAAAAAGCGCTGAAGCTGCCGCTGGCATTTGTCATGCCCACGGCTAATGCGGGATACAAGTTTAATGAGAGGACGCAGGATATAAACGAGAGTTTTGATCACTTTGTAACTAAGTTAAAATTACTGGTGAAGGGCTGTGCTTATGCAAATTCCAAGAGACTGTTGTGGTAGATAGGGGGCACTCTCGCTCCCTTGAACCCCTGTCCACGACTCCAAAGACCAGGTAAAAGTCCAACAGTTGACTTTATTTAATCTCCACAGTGCACAAAGCACACTCTCCATCACAATACTCATTAAACTCACACAAATACTACAATAAATCAATCCTCCAGCTCCCAGACGTGTTGGCACCCTTCCACCCAGCTCAGCTCGCCGTCTGGGAGCTCCCACAGTCCTTTATATTCCCTGACCCTGAAGTGTTCCCTATCCCCAGTCCATGTGATTCTCAATCACTTCTGGGTCAGGTAAAAGTTATTTTCTTCAACACAGAAGTCCGTCGCTCTTCCTATGACAAACCTCCGGGTCACAGGGCACGGTCCTCCCTGCAGCTCCCTCCTGTGGCCCCCATGGTATCCAGCAGGGCTGTGCATAAAAACTCCATTGTCCATGATGCCCTGCTGGTCTTCTGGGGACCTCCATACCTGGTGGCTTGGGGGTATTGGCCGGGATAAATGGCCATCCTTCACACTGTCTTTGTGGGGGGATTGACAGTTAAGGCGGGTGGGAGAGTCACGTCATCATCTCCCCTCCCATTCACCTCATTTCACTCTGAGCTGAGCTCCGCAGCTAACGCAGTCTTGAGGAACCAACTTTGTGACGCTGCCACCAAATACTCACAGAAAAATCCACAAGTTAATACACACGCTGTCTCTACAGTTTCTCCACACTCTGAATCCTCCAGGCACTACTTACAAAAGGTTACATTGACAATCTTGTTACGTCATTTATAAAATGTTTCCTTTTCTTAGCACAAGCACAGCTGAGAAGCTTCGATGCATGTGCTCCATATAGCGTTAAAAAATTATTTAGCACACTTTGCATTCCAAGCAAAGGGGAACTTCTGTCAATGCATGATTTCCTGGTACACCGATTACATTGATGCACACATCAGAGCTACAAAAATGTAACAGTCGGAAGAAGGCGCGTTGCTATGACTGATTGGAGGAAAATTTCATTTCAAATGACTACCCGACGGAAGTCTTCATAAAAGCGTGGCTTTGTGCAAATATATGTATATATACTCAGCAAAAAAAGAAGCGTCCCTTTTTCAGGACTGTGTATTTCAACAATAATGTTTCAAAAATCCAAATAAATTTACAGATCTTCATTGTAAAGGGTTTAAACAATGTTTTCCATGCATGTTCAATTAACCATAATCAATTAATTAACATGCACCTGTGGAATGGTCGTTAAGACCTTAACAGCTTACAGAAAGTAGGCATTTAAGGTCACAGTTCTAAAAACGCAGGACACTAAAGAGACTTGTCTACCGACTGTGAAAAACACCCAAAGAAAGATGCCCAGGGTCCCTGCTCATCTGCGTGAACGTGCATTAGGCATGCTGCAGGGAGGCATGAGGACTGCTGATGTGGCTAGGGTAATAAATTACCATGTCCGCACTGTGAGACGCCTAAGACAGCGCTACAGGGAGACAGGAAGGACAGCTGATCATCCTCGCAGTGGAAGAGCCCGGATCTCAATCCCATTGAGCACGTCTGGGACCTGTTGGATCGCAGGGTGAGGGCTAGGGCCATTCCCCCCAGAAATGTCCAGGAACTTGCAGGTGCCTTGGTGGAAGAGTGGGGTAACATCTCACAGCAAGAACTGACAAATCTGGTCCAGTCCATGAGGAGGAGATGCACTGCAGTACTTCAAGCAGCTGGTGGCCACACCAGATACTGACTGGAACTTTTAATTTTGAGCCTCCCTTCATTCAGGGACACATTGTGAAACATTTTTAGTTTGTCTTTTGGTGTTGACTCTTTTAGTGTTCATACAAATATTTACACATTAAGTTTACTGAAAGTAAAAACAGTTGAAAGTCAGAGGACGTTTCTTTTTTTGCTGAGTATATATATATATATATATGTATATGTAGACTCAAATCGATTATGACAGCAGCAATCCAAGCTATGAGAAAACAGTAAAAAGGAGGTGTGTTAGACTTTGTGACGCTGCCACCAAATACACAAAACAATTACTATGACAATCATGTTACATTATTTTAAAAATGTTTCCTTTTCTTTTTCATAACTTCTTTAACACATGACATCGCTGCAAAGCACGGATATTTTGCTATATATATATATATATATATATATCACAGCGACACTCATAACAGTGACAAAACAATTACATTGACAATCATGTTACGTTATTTTCAAAATGTTTCCTTTTCTTTCTCTTTCCTTCCTTAACACACTACTTCTCCGCTGCCAAGCGCGGGTATATATATATATATATATATAGATAGAGATATATATATATATAGATAGATATGAGAACAACATATATATATATATAGATAGATAGATATATATAGATAGATATGAGAACAACACTCATATCAATGACAAAATAATTACATTAACAACCATGTTACGTTATTTTTAAAATTTTTCCTTTTCTTGTTCGTACCTTCTTTAACACACTACTTCTCCGCTGCGGGTATTGGTATATCTATATAGTATATATATATATATATATATATATACACATACATGTGTACACATATATACACACACACATATACTATGGGGTGCAAAACAGGCAAATACATTGATTTTGTGAATATATAAAGTCGGCGTTAGAATATGAACTGAACTAAGTTAACAAAAACGTATTCAGAAAAATAAATAAAAAAAACACTGTTCAGTTAATGTTTTGAAAATGATGCATGTGCCCTGCCCAGGATTGGTTCCTGCCTTGCGCCCAGTGTTGGCTGGGATTGGCTCCAGCAGACCCCCGTGACCTTGTGGTTGGATTCAAGAGGTTGGGAAATGGATGGATATTCCAGTGCTGACTTTGTATATTCCAACGCTGACTTTATATATTGAAGTTTTGACTTTACATATTGCAGCGCTTCCTTTATATATTCCGACTCTGACTTTATATATTCAAGTTTTGACTTTATATATTCCAGCACTTACTTTATATATTCAAGCTTTGACTTTATATATTCGGGAATTACTTAATATATACACATTTTTGCTTTATATAGTTAAATTTAGTCATCATTGCATAACTTTTTCTTTACCATAGAAATTTAAAGACTAAATTCAACTTCCATTCCTCACAAAGATATTTCTGGCGACTAAATAGAACCTACTTATATCCAAATTCGAGCTATTGAGCTGTCGCCTGCCTGCCTGAATAAGTCACCCTCGCTTCGCTCTTACTTTTTTACTGTTCATTTAATCATGGCTAGTAGCGGAAAAATTATAAAATGGAAGGAGGATTACACTGAGTATGGCTTTACCAAAACAATTATTGATAGCAAATCGATTATTCATAAAGCTTCAATTGGTGATCTGTTTTTCTGTGTTAACCTCATATTTTTTCATACTTCTTCTCAAACCAAGGGGGTGCGGGGTAAAATGAATCGAGAAGCGCTGATTAATGTAATTGGTGTACCAGGAAATCATGCATTGACAGAAGTTCTCCTTTGCTTGTAATGCAAAGTGTGATTAAATGCGTGATTTTTAACGCGTTATGGAGCACATGCATCGAAGCTTCTCAGCTGTGCTTGTGCTAAGAAAAGGAAACATTTTAAAAATAACGTAATACGATTGTCAATGTAACCTTTTGTAAGTAGTGCCTGGAGGATTCAGTGTGGAGAAACTGTAGAGACAGCGTGTGTATTAACTTGTGGATTTTTCTGTGAGTATTTGGTGGCAGCGTCACAAATTCACTTCCGTAACACTGAGTTAGCTGCGGAGCTCAGCTCAGAGCGAAATGAGGTGAATGGGAGGGGAGAAGATAATGTGACTCCCCCACCCGCCTTAACTGACAATCCCCCCACAAACACAGTCTCTCGGAATTTGCATAAGCACACCCCTTCACCTACAATTTTAACTTGGTTACAAAGTGTTCAAAACTTTCGTTTATATCCTGCGTCCTCTCATTAAACTTATATCCCGCATTACCCGTGGGCATGACAAACGCCAGTGGCAGCCTGTCTATGAACTTAATTTAAACTTTAGGTTTACACTGTGCTTTGTTTCCGAAGTAGCAGCACTCATGAATATGGTTGTATATGTCACTTTCGCCGCTTCTTATTGTTTCGCTGCCTTCTCAATTATATAATGCATGTTTTCTTCAGCGCTTTTTGGAGCTCTTCCTGGTTTTCTACGTACTGCGTTGACAGTGGGAGGCGTGATGATGTCACGTGAAACTCCGCCCCCCACGGCTTTTGAGCTCAACTCCATTACAATATATGGAGAAAAATAGCTTCCAGTTATGACCATTACGCGTAGAATTTTGAAATGAAGCCTGCCCAACTTTTGTAAGTAAGCTGTAAGGAATGAGCCTGCCAAATTTCAGCCTCCTACCTACACGGGAACTTGGAGAATTAGTGATGATTCAGTGAGTGAGTGAGTCAGTCAGTCAGTGAGGGCTTTGCCTTTTATTAGTATAGATATATATATGACAGCAACACTTATAACAGTGACAAAACAATTACATTGAAATTTTTTTTGACAGTTCTAAACAATACATAAAATTTGAAAATGTGAAAGCTTCATTTTAGAGAAGCAAGACGAGTTTTGATTTAATGTCATGATCTGGCTATGGTTGTCTTGTTTTACCCAGGATCTCTTTTATTGTCCTGTAATGTTTCACTAGTTATATATATTACGTTTGTAATCATATATTTGAACACCTACACTATGTTGTGTGTCTAGTACTGTACCAGATGGGTCCACCATTGTGGAGTCATCTGAAGTATCATCCTCTGCCTATATCACCCCAGCACTGTGTTCAATGCTTCAGTTTAGCATTACTGTTCTTCTGGGAAATATTCTCTGTAAGTATTTCATTTTCTGTTTTTGATTATTGTGCCTCGATTTCTTGACCAAGGATTTGGAATTTGGACTGGCATGCATTATTCTGGGTTGCCTTTGGGCACACCTTTTATTCCTTTTTGCTCTTTATTTGTTTTTTGAAACTATTCATATTTTACAAATACATCTTCCTTATTGGCTGCACAGTGGCACAGTGGTAGCGCTGCTGCCTCGCAGTTAGGAGACCCGGGTCCTCCCTGTGTGGAGTTTGCATGTTCTCCCCATGTCTGCTTGGGTTTCCTCTGGTTGCTCCGGTTTCCTCCCACAGTCCAAAGACATGCAGGTTAGGTGCATAGGCGATTCTAAATTGTCCCTAGTGTGTGTGTGCCCTGTGGTGGGCTGGCGCCCTGCCTGGGGTTTGTTTCCTGCCTTGCACCCTGTGTTTGGTTCCAGCATACCCCTGTGACCCTGTAGTTAGGAAATAGTGGATTGGATAATGGATGGATCGTCCTTATTTTTAAGAAACTGTTTAATTATTTTGGAACCAGAGGTTTTTAACAATTTCCTCTCATTCCTTCTAAACTTTTTGTGAAGCTATTTAAAAATTGCTTTCAATGAGTCATTTTGTTTATAGAAAAACTAGGTCCTAGTTTTCTCTAAGGGCTTACATTAAGGAGGCAAGGCCTCATCTGGCTATTAAAGCTTTAGGCGGCTACAGGCTGCAAAGCTGGATGGATAGCACTTTAGATAGACAAATAACACTCTCTTTGTCAGCAGGAGGAAATGTGGCTTTTGTCAAGAATTCAGTAAGTAAATAAATAATAATATTATGAGAGTAAGGTTGGAAGCCTGCACTGATACAGGACATTGCCACACCCACCACATGACAAACTACCTCAGGATCCCAATTTAGGATCTAAGCACAGCTGTGCAATGGGTGACACCTCAGCAATGGAGCGTGAGGTTTTTTACAGTGGCTGGAGTGCCAATCCTGCCACCAACCCCCAAATTTTCCCATGCAAGTTGGAGGACCTGCTTGTAGGGCTGGATGCAGGTTAACGTCATACCCAGGGAGGTGCAATTGCAGGTTAAGGGCCTTGCTCAGAGGCCTAGCAGAGTGGAATCACTTCTGGCATCTACAGGATTTGAACTGGCAACCTTAGGTTTGCCGGCACATATCCCTATCCTCAGTGCCACCACTCTGCCAAATATACAGTATAATAATTCATATAATATATATAAATATAATACCGTATAACAAACAAGAACTCCTCTTAAATATACACCAGAATAATTAAAAGAAAAGAAAATTAAAACAAAAGAAAACTTTGACCTGGCAAAAAATGAAAACAACAGTCACAGAAGAACATTATAAAAGCACATGAAGGAGCCCCAGAAGCGTTTCTTTACACAAATCTGCTAAGTAATGCTGTAACTCAGAGGTACAGGCCTCATTTTTAATGTTCTTTTGGAAATCCACACGGTTTTTACAATAAACCTTGAATATGGAAGTCCGTATTACAACTTCTAATAGAGAGGAACAAGAAAAATTAGATATACTGTATATTAATATTAAACTCATGACTTTGTGCTGCTCATATTGAATATTTGGTTCATTGGTGGTGCTACAGCCCTAAGAACTATTTTTAGGCTTGTGCAGATCATGTTAATTTGCCTGATTTACTAAGTAGATTTCAAAGATAAAATCTTGGCAAGCTCAACGAGTGCTGTTCTCACAGAAATGGAACATGGCGAAGACAGAAAGGAAACATGGACCAGGAGATGGATGATCTAAAAATAATCCTGCTCCTGGCTGAAATAATCTGTCTCAATATATCAGAAGTTAATAAATGTATCTTAATGAGCTGAACGTGCTACATTCAGCAACACAATCTTAAGAGAAGTAGGGTAACATGTTAAAAAGTAACAAGCATTACGTAGTCTGATTACTTTTTAAAGTAATGAGTAGCCTTACGCAATACTTATCATATTGTAGTAAAAATACCTGTGTTATCATTATCAAAGCAGCAGCAGGTGTATGGCAAGAAGCACACGTACCGGGTCCTTCGTAGGGCTCACTCACACAGCCAAGCACAAAGGAGTGTGGTGTGTGCCTTTCAGTAACAGAACCCTATGTATAAAGTGTCAATTTGACAAAACATATTTTTAAGAAACACAAGAAAATTATCTTAGGTATCATGCTAGTTTTCAGATTCACAGTTGTCAATGATGACATTTAACTCTTTTTGCACAGTTTAATGATGTTGGAGCATTTTTGACAAAGAAAAACTTCTGAAGATTGCTTTCCCATGTAAACCTAGATTGTTAAGAGACCAGTGGCCTCATGTATAACACTGTTTCCAGAGAATTCACACTAAAACATTGAGTATGGACAAAAGTGTAAATGTGCTTATGCACAAAAAAATCCAGATGCATAAATCTGTGTGTATTCCAAGTTCCACCTGCTTCCCCAATATAAATCCCACCGAACGTGAAATTGAATGCATATGTATGCGCCTACAGCCCAACCCTGACGCCTCGTAGAATTATGCATATTTTAATATGCAAATCAATATGAATATCGCCTTCCGTTCAGTGTTTGGTTAAAAAACAATGGAAAAGGCACATGAAAAATAGAAGAATTTCAACAAATGCAAAGTGGAGTCAAGGAAAAATTCAGTATTTGTTGGCTCACGTAGTGGTATAAGAAAGAAAAGCATGTTGGAGAACAGAACAGAAAAAAGAAGTGGTCAGATATCACAGTCGAGGTGAAAAGGTCAGTCACAGCCCACTGATTTGTTTATTCTGTTTCAGACAATATTACAAAAACTGACCCCCGTACAATGGTCAGGTGATGATGATGATGCTGTGTCAAGTATGTCTTTGGGTGTTGGCTCCACACATACCTCTGCATTAAAGACCGCTGGGAGGCCATCTGATCTTATATAGCTGGATGACAAGTGGATAATGACATCCTATACAGCTGGCATGGCACAACTCACTGATGATTGTGAAATACCTGATTGGTCAGCAAGTTTAAGTTGAAAAGCTCCGGCAGCAAAAAAACCCGAGAGTGGACAGAACTTACAAAGGAGCAGGTTGAGCACGATTCCTCAAAGTCTGCCTTTGCAAAGCCAGCACCAGTTCCACACACAGCTCCAAGAGGAGATCGAAATCAACTTAGTAGCCAGTCGTCACCAATAAATATGTGTAAATATGTTCTCTCTTCTAATTCTTCCATTTGCGATGTCTTCTAACAACACTAAAGTAGTCATGGTAATTGAAATAGTTTGATCATCCCATGCACCATTATATTGTTACTGAATGATTACAATCAAGTGTATTAAATGTTTAAATGATACGTAATTTATTTTGGTATATTTGATAAAACCTGCATCATAAATGTGAATCTAAATAAGAAAAGTAGACCACAGAAACAAGGGGAGACCCTGCCGTGTAAATGTTTGTGGCTGTACATCAAATTTAGTTTTTATACATCTCGAAGTGACCGTGGAAATGGGTGTATGCAAATTTTTTCTGCATATACACCGTTTATACATGACGCCCCAGGTTTCTATCTTAACTGGGTTATTCACCTTAATCTGGTTATGTGTGTGCATGTAAACATACTCATTGATAAGTCTATGATATAGCCCTGATACACTACTGACATCACAGGTCGTGACATCCAAGAACATGCCCATGAAGACCACACCCTTTAGCAATGGGTCACTGCATTACGACAACTTGGTGGCTCCCATGCATTAAGAGGAAGGCTATGTCATGATCTGGCTTATGATTTTAATTTTTTCCAACTGTTCCTTGGCTTCTAAACATGATTCCAGTTTGCTTCTCTGTGTTACTGAGGCCAACGAACCTACAGGTTATATTTATTTATTGTTAAATAAAATTCATGTTCTTCTGCAGCACCATCTTGTTTTTCTTATAGACAATTTCTCTTATTGATTTTTCTTATGTAGAGGATGTAGATCCTGAGGTTGCAAATCATGACATCACAAGTGCAATGTTTTAAAAGCCAATGCCACTCATTCCTGGCATCCAAGATTGAGTTAAAAAAAAGAAAAAAAAACTTAATTTTATATTGTTATTTTTTTATTTACTGGTTACAGCTTCTTTTTACTTCTTGTGTTCTTGACTATTGCTACATGCACCACTTTTGGCTTATGACTTACTTCTCTGTTATTTGACTACAATTCTGGCAACATGCCTTAAGCTTTGTTTATTTAATAAGTCTTCCAAGTTATGGCCACTGTGTGAATTCTAACATTTCCATAACATCTTTGGGTTCAATTCTCTCTGACAACTGCTGTCACCAGCAGCACAAAAAGGATTTCCTAGTGAAAAGGCAACAATTCAAAAACTACTACAATGGTTCTGCAGCTTTCAAGAAATTACATCTTCTGCTTTACTAACTCTCCCACACTTTCTTTAACCGAGTCTAGTTTTCAATATGCATCTTAAAAATATGTAACAGAGCACACTGATAATCTTGATTACCCTCAGTTCTCTTTGAAAATTGTGTAATTTATTGCGTAATTCTTAGACATGACAGATTTGATTCTCTGAGACGTTTTTGCCTCTCATGATTAAAGAAATTATGTATGGCATGTATTTTGTCCAAAGTTGCAACTAGTTGCTCTCTTATGTGCACATCATTGTTTAAGATTACTAAGAAAACCTGCACAAAATATTTTAGGCAAGATGATGCCTGTTATTAACACTTTTAAGTTTTAAGATTTAAAGGCATTTTCTCACTTTTGAATATGACCTCTGTATGTACTGTGTAAGACTTATTTATTCCTGGCTAATACCCCTGTGACAAGATCATTTTTTTTCCTTTCTGTGTATTTTTCAGAAGCTAGAACTATTGAATGATTTAAAAATGCACTCTGCTTAATTACTTTGTGTTCATTTCTCCTAGTTTTGTTGTCTCTTTCTTTCCTTATCCATCTTCCCTTCTCTCATTCCATCACTCTCTCTTTGTCTCTGTCTATCACTCTATCTCTGTCTACCATTATCTTCCTCTCTAAAAAAATAAAACTGACCTTTGCATATTCTGATAAACTCCTGCCATTTTGTTTCAATTAAGCTTTCTAATAAGAACCCTTTTTACACATTCAGAAATTCCAATTAAGAGATAAAGAAAGAATTCTGATAAAATGTTTATCAATATGACCTTTTTCCATCTAATTCAGAGCAAACCGAAAAGGTGTGAAGGGCATCGGTGGGTAGTAGGTTATTTTAATGTCTCAAAATCCTTTATAAATCTGACGAAGAACAAGTAGCATGTCTATGGATTTACCAACTTTCTATGTAAATGTGCATAACTGTCTAAAACACCATTTTGTCTTTTGCTGTGCATCTGTGATTTTCCAGTAGCTGATAAATCTGTGAGTATTTAAAATAAATCTCACTAAAAGCATATTTGCCACATTAATAAGTATATATTCAGCCATTATCCTTTATCTCAGTTTACATAATAAGTAACACATACATTCTCATACCTTCCTAATCTAATTTAGGGCTATCCTGGCAGCTTTGGGTGCATAAAAACTTATAGCTCTGGATGGGAAGTCATTCATGCACACACCCACACTTATTCACTCACACTAGTAAAACTTTAGAGTAGCAAATTAATCTAATAAGCATATTTTTGGTAATGCGGGAAGAGTACCAAAATGACAGCCCACATTGGCACATGGAGAATGTGCAACATCCACAAAAGTAATGACCAAGAGCAGAGCTGGAACACAGCAACCTGGACCCATGAGGCATAGTGCTAACCACTGACCACCATAACAACTAAAAAACAATAGTAATCGATATTACAAATAACCACTTTTCAATGCCACCCACACACATATACAGTAGAACTTTATTTAAGTAAGCAGTAGTTTACTTAACTTTTTTAAGGCTTTGCAGTTTTAGTTTACAAACTTCCAGCTTCGCTTGTGTGATTTCGTGTTCTCTTTTGACCAAAACGTTTGCCTGCATACTTGGGAGTTACGTTCTTTTTGTTCACGTACAACCTTCTGCCTGTTTCTGACTTTGTCTTAAATATCTTGTTGCTTTATCCAATTACATATTAATAAAAAACAAATTTAGCTTTAAGTGTTCATACATCACTCTAAGCTGTGTCTTCCCATTTAAATGAGTAATATAAATGTGCTTTAAACAAACTACAGTATATCTTTTAGGTAATGTACTTAAATTCAACTTGTGTACCTTTTAATGTATTACATTTTGATTAAGCACTTTGTAAGCCTTGAAAATGTGTCCAACTCACTGGCTCATACATCCTTCTTCTCTTTTATTTATATATAATCCTGTTTTAGATGCAAACAATAGATAGTACAGTGTAAAAAAAACTTTGTTTGGTGGGATTTATCTCAAAGATTAAAACTTGGAATGAAGATCTTTTCTTGAATTAATCTGAATCCTAGAAGATTTAACTTTGCAATGGTCAGGAAAAATTCTGAATAAGCAAAAAGTGATTTGCAGTATCTGTATTTACCTTTGATATTATTGCAGAGTGGTGAACTTTGGTAAATAAATATGTGACACAGTAGTATTTACACACATTATCAATGTTACACATTGAAAAATCAATAATTTCAACTATAATGTTACAAATTGGTCGAGTCGGCTGCATATCTTTGTCTGTAGTGAGTGGCAAACGATAAAACTCCACTTGTGGAAAATACATTTCTTTTGAGGTATCTGTTCTTCTCTGTCACTTTAATGTAAATAATTGTATTGCATTCTGAAGGACAATGCAATTGTTTTACTTGTATTCACAAATCTAGCCTGCCAAGACAATTTCTATCTCAGAATAGGAAGATATAGTATATATTTACAATATGAACTGTATGTCATCAAGATTTATTTGAGTTATGTTTACTTCAGTCCAGTGTAAGTTTCTTACAATAACTTTTTTCGCAACAAGAAGAAGATGTCCTTGCCTAGTCACCACACATGTAACAATGCAAAGAAAGTCATTGGTGCAAAAAACTCTCCCTTTATATTTAGCTTCACTGGGTTGAATTGTTGTGCCATCTTACCCTCCTCTTCTGTTCCACCAAACACTCTTTCTTCTAACCTTCCATCTCTCTACAGCCAAGCCATTTTCCTCTTGCTAGCAAACTTTCAAATCAGTTTCTCCTCCTGACTCCAGACTAATATGGTGCCTCTGGATGAGAAACCACTTAAGATGCCCTACTATTCCCCAGTTCACTTCCAGCCAACCCCAAAATCATTTCTAGTCTCAAGACCACTGCTTATTTATCTAAAATACATTGATCTAGACCAGGGATTGGCAACCTAGGAAATATACTATTGAAATATAATAAAAAGATTTATTTTAATTACAGGGAACGCATTTGCACCCTCACCTACGTTTTGCGTATGCGTCTCACATGTAATTGGAAACCATGTGTTCAGTACAGGCCATGGTACATTAAAACAAACTTCTTGTTATTATATTTTAATTACAGCGCATGCGTTTGCTCTCCATGTCCCCCACCCACGTTTTGCGTATGGGACTCACAGTAAAGGGAAATCATATGTTCAGTGCAGACCGTGGTACGTTAAAACAAACCTCTTGTTATTATTAAGTAATGTACTGCCCTAAAATGACTCATAAAAGACAAAAACGTGATGTTCGCTCTTTTCAAGACTCTTGGATGAATGAATATGGATTTGTACAAGAAAAGGATTATGCTGTGTGTGCGTTATGCTGTGAAAGTGTTGTGAGTCATATGTCAAGTGTAAAAAGATATTTTCAAACTAAACATCAATCCATGTTTAAAAACCCTGATGAGAAAAGCTATAAAAAGGGCTGTTTCTGGCTTTAGAAAACAAACTGCTTATTTAAGTCAAATAATTGGAACTAAATATAAAGCCACCGAATGTAGTTACACAATTGCTTTGCATTAATTGATTAATAGCTCCAATTAACAATAAAGAATGATTAATCATAGTAGAATTCTTGATCATTTTTACTTATTCAAACTATGTGTTTTGTATTGAAAAAACTTGTAATTTTTAATTTGTAATACAATTTTTAATAAATGATTGTATGATCCTATGTATTTTAAAATATTGAATGACCAATGATATAAGATCCGGTTATAATGGGCTTCTAAAGTATATACTAGCCCATTATAACCGGACTAATTTTGATACTATATGTTACAAAATTGGTAGAATTATGTCGGCACATGGAATAACATTGTAACATAGGTTCAGCACAACATTGCTGAATGGTTGCTGACCCCTGATCTAGACCTTCTTCTATTAGCTCTTGGTGTCTCTGCAGCCATGAGAATGTGTCCCCAAGGCTGTTGTTTGCCTTCATGAAGGGGTAACATGATCTTCATTTTCTTAGTCTGTGAATGTGTGCTGCCTCCTATTGTCCAGGAGGTCTTCTGTCATTTTATGATAGCTCTATGGCTTCTTTATCTTATTCATAGCATCAACCATCTTTAATGCTGGTTTGTCTGCTGCCTAGCATTCATTCCAGAAAGCCAGTGAATGTTCAATGTTTTAACTTTCACGAGTTTCGATTAGATGTGCTGTTTAAAAGGAAGTAACCTGTGTACTAGCATTGACAATGCATGTAATCATACTAAGGCAGCAGTTAGAACACTGTCAGGGAGCAGAAAAGCATTTTCATTGAAAAACTACATGGAAGGAATCACTCTGTGAGCACAGGGGCAAAAAGATGGTCAGGGGAAAGGTATCAGAATCCTCAAGACAGCAGAGACAACCTTGAAGGGTAGGGAGCCTGGCTTTTTATATAATAAATGAGGCTCAGAAATGCAGCATGACTTGGGGAAACCAAAGGACACACTCACAAGAAGGCTTAAGGAGTTTTAGGGTGTACTCACACTAGGCATGTTTGTTCAGTACCGTACCCGAGCACAATTCCCCCCTACCAACTCCCCTGTTGGCTTGCACTCACACTGCACTTTAGCATTCTGGACCAGGGCATGCTTTCATCATCACCATGCAACTTTGTGTAAAGCTAAAACAAGATCTGAACAAGGAGTTGTATAGGGCAGCATAATCCATCCATCCATTTTCTAACCCGCTGAATCCGAATACAGGGTCACGGGGGTCTGCCGGAGCCAATCCCAGCCAACATAGGGCACAAGGCAGGAACCAATCCTGGGCAGGGTGCCAACCCACCGCAGGAAATACACAAACACACCCACACACACAATAGGGCCAATTTAGAATCGCCAATCCACCTAACCCGCATGTCTTTGGATTGTGGGAGGAAACCGGAGTGCCCGGAGGAAACCCACGCAGACACGGGAGAACATGCAAACTCCACGCAGGGAGGACCCGGGAAGCAAACCCGGGTCTCCTAACTGCGAGGCAGCAGCGCTACCACTGCGCCACCGTGCCGCCCAGGGCAGCATAATGCTCTACCCTATTACAGATTAATTGAGTGTGCAGTGCAGCATTTTGCTGTTAATTGTGTTGCATATACATAAGAAGATTTTTACGGAGACAAATGATGTTAAGGGAGGAATTTGCAGCTACAATTCATGTTCATGTGTAAGGTGAGAATAAAAACCTGTTTTAACTCAAATGGTATCAAATGAAATGGCATTGCATCATTGATGTTATGTCTGTGTTTTGTGTTCGTGTACATTTAGCAATAACACTGTTCCTGAATCCTACTGAATCCACTTCTTCCAAGATGGCCAGGGCATGGTATGGTTGGCCCAGCATGGAGTGATCACACTTCTATCGTGGGAAGAACTCCATTTCTCTGCAGCCCAAGGGGAATTACCCACATAGAATAACTGAAACAGAAGTAGGGGCTGCCAGGGAGTAAAGAAACCAGTGAGAAAGTTGAAAAGGGAGGCCTGGCGGAGCAACTGGAGATCAGTGTTTTTGTGTATCCTGTCCAACAAGTCATCTGAAAAGTCCCCTGGATCATTTCCCGTTAGGATAAATGAATTGTCTCATGTCTGCCTGTCATGTGTATAGTGGTGGATTAATCGTCATGCGTCTTTAAAATGAGCACTCCTGCAAATCTCACCCCTCGCTGCTCAAAAATACCGGTAGGACTGTTTCATTCATTTTCTACAAAAACTGTTCTCGGGATTTTCATCTTCATATCATACCATTTCACCTGCTTGTGCTGTATTAGACTGTATTAGGACATTGTCGTGAGTGTTTATTGTTGTGGTTTATTGCTATGTTACAACTGTATTGCCGTAGGGGAAAGGGGAGGTTTCTCTAATTATTGTTGTTGTGTATTGAGTTTTCATTTAATATATTATTTATTCATTTGTTGGTTTTGTGTCTCTGCTTGTGAGTGTGTGCAGGTCGGGCCAAGGCTGGGTGCGTCCCTGGAATCTCCACCAAAAAAAATAAATAAATCACCATCTCATCGACGGTGTGAATTTTAACAGCACCGATCCACTACACACTTGTTAAACAAACTAGACTTTGGGGGGGTTACATGCAGACAAACATGCTCAAGCATGGAATAAATTGCTAATGTGAGTATACACTTTGAAGGTGATTCAAGGGGATTGCAACAAAGTGATTACTGGAGGGCATTTAAATCTAAATCAGTGTCAGAGGGTAATTGACCTTACAGTTAGAATATTTGCAAAAGATATCGACTAGTGGCAAGATAAAAAAGACAGACAACCAGCCAGATGGACAGAGAAGCAGTAAATGAGGAGATGATAAAGGAAGAACCTTATGTAGTATTTTATAGACTGGCAAATGATCACACCACCATACCTGCAGATTAGGATGTTACTCTCTTTACAAAGATCTCATGCATACTGTGGAAATAAAATGGGAATTTTTCATAAGTACTGGCATTTCTTGTCGTTATTTTGGAAACTGGGATGTTATGAGAGTAGTCCCATCTTGTAGATAAAGTGAGATGCTCTTCAACACGGATGTCAGCTTCAATTATGTGGTATATCAGGTAAGTCATGGTGAACCTGTTTAAGAAGTGCAAGGAAGTTGTCATCTCTTTTATCAGGTGTAATTGCACACAAAGCTGGTTTCTCACTCATATCATTGATGGAGGGGGATCACCATGAGTTTATGGGTCTTGAGCAATGGGCACTAACAAACTCTTTGCATCACTATCTTTTATAGGATCCACTTATACCAGCAACATTCATCGCATGACAGGAAACACCTCAGGCTGGGATGCTAGACCATAATAGACTATACACAAACAAAGGCCACATTTCTGGGTGATTTAAAGCTGCCAACAATTTGAATGCTCATCTCTGTGTGTTGACATTAAACCAAGTTTCCAGAGAAAAACTCAATGCAACAACAAAACAGAAGACACTCCAACTCAGGACTGCAGCCTGATCCCTTAAGGTATAATTGAATGTTTGCAATATTTGTAATATTTTCAGATGAATAGTTGTCACATGCAGCATTAAGCCAATAATTTTTTTTACCTAGCTCATGATAAATTCACATACCACTCAGTGCATTAACATTTCATTTATTATAGATAGCAATCAGTCCAAATTCTAAGGAACCCTTGCTGTATAAGGTCCACTTTATCAGCTTTATTGAAAAACTCTGACTTCAAAGGCAGAGACAGAAAAATGTTTGGAGTTAATCACTGTATCAGCTTTGTGTACTGATTAAGGAAATAAAAAAATATGGCTTATGAGGAATCCTATAGTTACAGTACGTGTTCTGCCAGTGAAAACTAAGAAAACTTTATATAGTAAACAGACCAGAAGATGAAATGTAAGTGTTATTGGGCAAAATAAAATTAAATCACAAAATAACTATTGTCAAAGCTCAAATACTAAGCAATCTCCAGGTCTAATGGGAAATCTAATGCTAATTTTTTCAGAACCAAAAATACCATTAATAAATGTACCAACACTCCTAGTATATCCACAGATGTTAGGTAATACTTATCCTTAAGCAATGGCTTTTATGCAGTTATGTTCATGACGCAATCTTTGGACACCTGAAGCCATGCACCTAACAACAGACCGTCACATCTTGACGAAGGTTTCACAAAATGGCAGCACTTACCAGAAATAACATGGCAATGTGGTGAACATTTAAAGAAATGAAAATAAAAATCACATTAATTAATAGATATGAACAAAGGAAAATAATAAAGAAACTTAAATCTCCATAAAATCAAAATCTTTTCTACGCAGAAATTAATTTTTTAAATGTCATAAATCATAACAGCATGGAACTCTAATAATTACTAATAATTTGTGTTGATGACTGTAACTGGGAGAAATGGCTTAAAATTGAATGGATGTTGACTTCACTGTAGCCATAGCTCTTAAGATGGGTAACTGTAATTAAAAAAGGCACGGTGGTTAGTGCTGTGGCCTCATAGATTCACCGTCCTTGGACATTGTCTGCGTAGATTTTATTTGTTCTCTATATGTCTGAAATTTTCTCTAGATACTTGATTTTTTTTCCACATTTCAAACCGCATGCAGTATTAGGCTAACTTTAAATTCTAAATTATTCTTGTCTGAGTGGAGTTGTGTGTATGATTGGGCCTTGTAATCTACTGGTGCTATGATTGGCTTCTATCCCCAGTAATCTTGATCCAGAATAAATTGGTTTGAACATATTTGGTTATATTAGGTATGCTTTGTGAGCAGTTATTTTCTAGACAGGAAAACTAAAATGAAAAGTAATGTTCTACAGAATGTAACAAGTACCATCTGAAATTAAAAAAAATGAATAGAAAAAGAAGAGTACAACCTTTAAATGAGATTTAGGTCACAGTTTTAAAATAAGCATTTGAAATGGCTTTTTCTTGTGTAAATGTATCTTTGTATCACAACTGCCATGGTATATACCTTACTTTCTGTTTTGGTCTAGTGAGAAATGAAAAAAAAACTGTCCAACTACTCAGGCAATGCAAATAGCTTGATTGAATTTATACTTGAAAATTTCTAAGATTGGCAGCACATTTCAAATGTTTTCATAGTAGTCTAAACCTGTTGTGACCCCTGTGGGTACTATGGGCCGTTGGTTACCATAGTGTTGCTCTTGTCAGCAGCAGGAAAAACAAAATCTAAGAAGCGACAGTTGGGGTTAATGAAAAAAAACAACAACTTCTGCGCTGGATGACTACTGAACCTCAATCAAAGTGAACAAGGAAAAAAATGAAAAGAAGACAAAAGAAAGAGCCCCTTTCTTATCTGCTCTTATCTCCCACTTGTAGCCAGCCACAAAGCAGAGCGTTACCTGAGTAACCCAGCCATCTATGAAACCATCTAGTAGCAAGCTACCTGCATCCCTGCAAGTCGGCCTCTTTGCAATGAAGTAAATGATAAAGGTGTCCAGTTCAGTGGGAACTTGGCTGTGGTTGTTCTGAGGCTCTGTCAACATTGCGTAAGACAAGTAAGACTGGTGGGCTGCAAGTGAATCATGACAGTTAATCCTGTGCAGTTTTTTTGTGGTTTCCTGAAGGTTAACTATTACTAACTGAATTAAGGTCTATATATCCTTCATAATGGAGTTAACTGTGGTAATACCTGAATAACATATTTAAAAAGACCACAAATGGAAATTTCCAAGTCTATTTAATTATTGTATTTATATCAATTAAATATAATAGTCGAAATTGCTTGTCAATTAGATTGTTTGCCTGGTATCATGTAGTCATAGGAAAGTAATATAAAATCAGAAATATAACAATTTGAGGTATATCAAAGAATGCCTCCTATGGATATGCTATAATTACCATATCATGAAATTTTATAATCACAAATAATTCACGGCATGTAATTGTAAGTAAGGCTTCTTTAATTTGTTTTGCTCCAATGTCCAAAGCTGCACATCCACTTTGATTAGCTATCTGCATTAGGACTGGCTAGCAAATAATACTTTTAAAAATACATGTTAAACAATGTACACTAAGTTTTAATTCACCAAAGAACCAATAACATATATCTGAAATATCTGATTAGTACCTACAGTACAGTAATTCTTAGTTAAATGAGAATATAAAATTAGGGGTTTATGCTGATAACATCAGTTGACAATTCTTATCATATAAGAACATTTTTTATGATACCTGTCATCATTCTGTTTATATAGCGTGAACTGCATTACATGACTTTTTCCATTCCCACTTTGTGTAGTGTAACTCTCAAAAATCAGACTTGTCAAATGGGGTTCCATGAGGCTGTTTTTATCCCTTTATCAATGACAATAAAAGCACAGGTATTTTTAGCGTAGTAAGAAATTACACCCTCCACAAGGTGTTGGTTTTGTTTAAATGTATAAATTACTTCAACCTGTCACAGGTCAAACATGAAGCTAGATAAATTTAAGTTTAAACTTGGAGAGAAACTATATTTATCCATACATAGTGCAGGTATAGAGAGAGTGCATTGCTTATCAAGAATAACTTTCCACCCAAAGTTAAAAATGATAAAAAAAAAAGATTAAAATAAAGATAAAAATTTCCTCACTCAGATTCTTTAGGGACTTTGTCAGTTTTCTTGTAAGCAATGATATCATTTGGAAATTACTTGCATACCTTTACCTATTAGTAGTAATGTCTCTATAGCAGGTATATGAATAATGTTGAGTAATACTACTGAATTTTACAAATAATAATATTTTGGCAGTAAGTGTACTTAAAAGTGGCACACCAGTATCACTATTGTGTTATTCTTTAAAGTTCTCATCTTCTTGAATGTGTGAGAAATTATTTCTACCATATTTCCATGAAGGAGAAATCACATAATTTCCTTTTAAGGGTTCGATTGACTGTATAACTAATTAAAACCCAACCTGCACTGATAATGAATTATCAAAGAGTTTTGATCCACTTAATTTTTGACATAACGTTGGCAGTAAAAGCACAAACAGGAGAGTATTTGGAGAGAAGAAAGACACTAAACTCGCTTTCCAAAGCCCTCATAATTGTACAGTTGAAGCAATACATGTACTCTATATGACTCATTCCAGTATTCTACTGCTTCAGAATTTTCTAGCCATTGTGCCAACTGAACATCTCGTAGCAACAAGTCTTATTATACCTCTAAATGAGTGTAATGAGTGATTTTTTTAAAGTGTGACCTTTTGGTATTTTGAATGAATGAGAATAAGATTTAATCTATTCTCTTAAAAAAAACCAGTTATGTCACTGTGAACACATTGAAAAAATACAGAAACTTTGAAAAAATCTAACTTTTATCTGAATTAACTTTTCTTAACAATGACATGTATTGGTATAATCACACAAACCCTTTTAGTGCTGACCTTTTCTTATTTAAAAGGAATAAAAGGAATAGCCAATAAAAGGTGTCATTTTGCTAGGCTTTTCTCTACATTAATAATGGCTAACAAGGTGCAACACCCTAGTACTACAGACATACAAGACACCGAAATGTACCGCTACTACATGGAATAGCCAATAAAAGGTGTCATTTTGCTTGGCTTTTCTCTACACTAAAAGGAATAAGAAAAGGAATAAGAGGTGTTTCAGAAAGTTTGTGTAATTGTGACACCTATATACTTGCAATTATTTGAAATATTAAAAGGAAACATTGAAGTCAAATTTAGACTCATGTTTAAGAGTATTTTCAAGAAATGACAAACTCTTAAATTTGCACTGAGCCAGAAATCTTTCAAAGATTATTTATTATCTACAACAAAATTAAAGTAATCAGGCTAAACTATAAAGTAACATATCAGCTGCATACAAGGGAACCTTTCGCTTTGAGCATCCTCTCAGAAGTCAGCAGTTCAACACTTATGGTGAAAAGAAGAGGCAATGTGAGAATCTATCCATGGAAACAGAGACTGCAAGTGATAATTATGGTTTAATCAAATGAGATGGTATAAGGTTGAATGTTTTCTAAATGACAAACAAGGGCTTTTCCCAAAATCTTACCACATGTGTTTTAAAAAAGAGATTTACAACTGGAAGAACAGGTATAATATTTTTGGAACTATATTGCTTCTCAAAATGTCTTAGAATATTGTAAACATTAATGAGATCATTTTATAACATTTTTAACCTTTTTATATTTTATAACCTTTGATGCTCAGTTCTTTAAGGAAGTTGTTTTGTTAGAAGATAGTTCACAATATGCAGGAAGGTTAAAGAGCAAAATTTAGGCAGGAAGTATCAAAATAAGACTAGAATGTAATCAAATTGGGTAGGTTTCTTTAAGAAGTCAAGTTTGCCATCCTCCAGACTTGGTGCTGCAATCTGGTCAACATTGTAACAAAGGGTGACCAATTTAATTGCAGTTTTAAGAGTGGGCTTCTCATTTTGAATTTGGACTTAACCAACCTTAGGAAAGACAATACGTCTTTCGGATTTGTGTTGTTACCTAGTGTACTAGAATATCTCCATGAAAACATGAACCACTAGCATGATACAGTGGGATGCAAACGTTTGGGCAATCTTGTTAATAGTCATTATTTTCCTGTATAAATCGTTGGTTGTTACAATAAAATATTTCAAGTTAAATATATCATATAGGAGACACACACAGTGATATTTGAGAAGTGAAATGAACTTTATTGGATTTACAGAAAGTGTGCAATAATTGTTCAAACAAAATCAGGCAGGTGCATAAATTTGGGCACCGTTGTCATTTTATTGATTCCAAAACTTTTAGAACTAATTATTGGAACTCAAATTGGCTTGGTAAGCTCAGTGACCCCTGACCTACATACACAGGTGAATCCTATAATGAGAAAGAGTATTTAAGGGGGTCAATTGTAAGTTTCCCTCCTCCTTTAATTTTCTCTGAAGAGTAGCAACATGGGGGTCACAAAACAACTCTCAAATGACCTGAAGACAAAGATTGTTCACCATCATGGTTTAGGGAAGGATACAGAAAGCTGTCCCAGAGATTTAAGCTGTCTGTTTCCACAGTTAGGAACATATTGAGGAAATGGAAGACCACAGGCTCAGTTCAAGTTAAGGCTCGAAGTGGCAGACCAAGAAAGATTTCGGATAGACAGAAGCGACGAATGGTGAGAACAGTCAGAGTCAACCCACAGACCAGCACCAAAGACCTACAACATCATCTTGCAGCAGATGGAGTCACTGTGCATCGTTCAACCATTGGGCACTTTACACAAGGAGATGCTGTATGCGAGAGTGATGCAGAGGAAGCCTTTTCTCCGCCCACAGCACAAACAGAGCCGCTTGAGGTATGCTCAAGCACATTTGGACAAGCCAGCTTCATTTTGGAATAAGGTGCTGTGGACTGATGAAACTAAAATTGAGTTATTTGGGCATAACAAGGGGCGTTATGCATGGAGGAAAAAGAACACAGCATTCCAAGAAAAACACCTGCTACCTACAGTAAAATATGGTGGTGGTTCCATCATGCTGTGGGGCTGTGTGGCCAGTGCAGGGACTGGG
This sequence comes from Polypterus senegalus, assembly GCF_016835505.1. NCBI lineage: Eukaryota > Metazoa > Chordata > Cladistia > Polypteriformes > Polypteridae > Polypterus > Polypterus senegalus. Next base: position 198,816,043 of record NC_053154.1, read on the forward strand.
AATCTTGTCAAAGTTGAGGGACGCATGGATTCCACTCAGTATCAGCAGATTCTGGAGACCAATGTCCAGGAATCAGTGACAAAGCTGAAGCTGCGCCGGGGCTGGATCTTTCAACAAGACAGCGACCCGAAACACTGCTCAAAATCCACTAAGGCATTCATGCAGAGGAACAAGTACAACGTTCTGGAATGGCCATCTCAGTCCCCAGACCTGAATATAATTGAAAATCTGTGGTGTGAGTTAAAGAGAGCTGTCCATGCTCGGAAGCCATCAAACCTGAATGAACTAGAGATGTTTTGTAAGGAGGAATGGTCCAAAATACCTTCAACCACAATCCAGACTCTCATTGGAACCTACAGGAAGTGTTTAGAGGCTGTAATTTCTGCAAAAGGCGGATCTACTAAATATTGATTTCATTTCTTTTTTGTGGTGCCCAAATTTATGCACCTGCCTGATTTTGTTTGAACAATTATTGCACACTTTCTGTAAATCCAATAAACTTCATTTCACTTCTCAAATATCACTGTGTGTGTCTCCTATATGATATATTTAACTGAAATTTTTTATCTTAACAACCAACGATTTATACAGGAAAATAATGACTATTAACAAGGTTGCCCAAACTTTTGCAACCCCCTGTATATGTAAAGAAAGTGATATCACATTTAGCAATTTGCTAGTGAACCTTAAAATCTCAGAATGCACACTAAATATGACTAAGTGTAAGCTAAAATATTAAAGGCTTTGGAGAGGTTTTTAATAAAAACAAAAGAAAAATAATTGAGCTTTGGACTGCACCCAAATATTTGTTATATCAGCACAGAAAGTCAAACAGCAATGAAAGTTTTCAGATTGTAAGAACCTTTAGGAAATAAGAAGAGATGAGCAAGCTAATGCTGGGAGTAATGTACAGAATCACAAATTGGTTTCAGTGAAGCTCCATTCTTAAACACAATGATGATACTATACTGAATTTATTGTATTTCTTTATTTGCCCAGATGTACAATTATAATTTGAAGGGACAGAAGGAAATCTATAAATATAAAGGTTGTTATTTATTTGTCAACCAATTTAAAGAACGATTTCGTCTGAAAAGGAGTGGACATTGAAAAAAGGAATAAGAGTCTGAAACAATACTTGTCTTAATTGTTTCAATTCATAATAAATAATAATAATTTAATAATATTAACATCATATCAACAATATTATGGGTTGAAGATAAAGAATTTGACAAACACTAAGAGTCGTCAGTACAGAGAACTATTTAGTGGTCAGTACCCACCTGCTGCTCGCTTTATAACTTCTACTTGTTTTCAAGGTATTAGAGAAAGACAAAGAGAGATGCTCAGCTGGAAAAGCAAAGAGAATGGTGTGTCAGGTTCTGCTCAAGGGTAAAATATTTTAACTTGTTAAAACAAATAGTCATATTGGAGAATGCATACAGAAAACAGAATCAGAAGAAAACTTTTGCTAGGGACACATTGTTACAGTGTAATAAATACATATTGATACTTCAATGACATTTACTTTATTTTTAAATGTAACTATATGGAGACTTTTGTAGTATCAATTTTTAATTGTAATATAGAGGCATCCTTACATGTCTGATTTGTGTATCATGTTTTATCTGTATTCATAGTGTGAATATTAAAATGTAAGTAGTAATTGTTCTGTATTTTTTGCAGATAAAAATTAATCTATGGAGCACCTGTCCTTTTCAACTTCAATTCTATATTTGTTTATTTCATAGACTTTTTTTGGATAGTACGGGTCCCTAATATTACAAAATCTTGTATTTTCTTAAAAGGAAGATGGTTATGCCGATGGAGGCAGACTAAGCAAATAGTAGGGTTAAAAAAAACAAAATAATAAAATAAGATAAATAAAACTATGTGCTTACCAACTCATCCAAACAGACTTTCACCAAATCCTTCCCAATTCACCCATCTAAAATTAAGCCAAAAGAAAAGCCAACTGCCAATGTTCTCTGACAGGCTACAAAGATAATAATGTGGTAAAAGTAGACACCTACCTTACGATAACAAATAATTAAAATCAAGGTGACAAATGAGAGTTTGTGAATGTAGCACACTTAATCACATGAAAAGGAAAAATAATCTATCTATCTATCTATCTAGCTATCTGTCTATCTATCTACTGTGATAAACAGCCAGGGACCTTGCCCCACCGGGGGGCCTGGAGAAACAGAGAACCTGGAGAGGGGCAATTCCTTCCCTGGAATACAAGAGGGCAGCCATCCTGGATGGCATGGGAGCCATGGAGCTGGGAAGCTCAACCCTGTGGGGACCTGTGGCCACTGCCAGGGGGTGCCTGGATTGTTCAGAAACCCTGGAATGCAGCACTTCCACCACACCAGGAAGTGCTGCTGGCACAGGAAACAGGTACACCTGGAGTGCTTCCGGGTGCCCATGCAGCACTTGCTCCACACCAGGAAGTGCTGCAGGAAGGTCATGAGGGAGCACCTGGAGCACATCCGGATGCATTATAAAAGGGGCCATCTCAATCCATCCGAGGAGCTGGAGTCGGGAGGTAGAGGACAGAACTTGCGAGAGAGGAGAGGAGAGGAGGCAGCAGTGAAGTAAAGAATAGAAGGATTGAGCCTTGTGTGTTGTTGACATTCTCAGTCTGTCTGTCTGTGTTCCAGGCACCTATCTATCTATCTATCTATCTATCTATCTATCTATCTATCTATCTATCTATCTATCTATCTATCTATCTATCTATCTATCTATCTATCTATGTGTATCATCAAAAATGAAGAAGTATGAATTTATGTAAATGTTAAAAATGCCAAAAGAAGTAGAAACAACAAAACACATTTATTTTTCACTAGAGTGAGAAAAAAGAAAGTAAAAACAAATGAGAAAGCTTAATGGGTTAAAAAAAAGAAAAGTGATCAGAATGACCAATATTACTTTCACTATATTTCCTAGATAACCATCACGACAGTAAGACATATTAATGAACTGCGTTTATACTCATAACATTGGATTTGAAGTGTTCGCAAAATCTGCCTTGTATAAGTTAGTGTTGCATGTATGTTTTTCTTTTTTGATCAGTTTTTAAACATTGATATTTTTTATTGCTTTTGCTCGTTTGTTTTTGGTATTTTGATGAAATTACAACATATCTGTTTTGTTATTATATTTTTTGTTTAATTTTTGAGTTAAATTTTAATTAACTTTCACGGTTGTGGCCAGGTTGCTTGCTGGAATGATGCCCTTCGTTATTCAAATTTATCTTCAACACTAATAAGCATGATGGCATCATGATAATGTAAAAACATGAAGGTGTGCTATTCCAGTTGTGCAAATGTGTGTGATAAACAAACAACAATAAACTGTTTAATCTTGTGTGATTAATGAGAAATTGATAGCTTTTGACTTTGGCTATGACATTTTTGACTTTGAATATTGGCTGTCTGAACTGTTTTTTGAAGAAAGACTTCTCTTTGTACAAGTCCCTAAATGCCACTTTTCATCTCCTGGTCACCACCTTCCATTTGAGCCTGTTTAAACAGAACATTTTTCTATTGTGGTCATAACACCCTTTTCCACAGAGGTCATGTAAAATGTTATCTTTGAAGATGCTATTCAGGCAGGCAGGGTGTGAAACTAAACAGCTAACCTTCTCATATCCTCACTATAGAATCAAATAACTGAAGGTGGGTCTCTTGTATGTAGCTCTGTGTTTGCATCTGAAAAGATACAGATAGTGTATTAGTTGTTCTTTTCTTACTTACTAAATGAAGAGCAAATGAAGAATGTTAGATTAATAGCATCTTGTTTGTTTATTTCTTCAGAGGATACAAACATAAAATTACATACTTTTGTTTATTCACCTTGGATATACTTCTAAAATGTACTTTTCATTCAGTGCTTGGTTGCAGCTTTGAAGCCAGATGTAAGTACACAATTTCATGGCTAGATACTCTGATATGAATGTCTGATACATTTATTGACACATGGCCCTGAAATGACTCCAACAGAGCTCAAATGTCAACATAAAAGTTATAACATTGAGTTACAATTATATCCCTGAATTTGGAAAAAAACCTGTTTTGAAAAATATTGTGTCTTTGCTTGAGAAACATCCTTGACTTGAATTAATAAGTTTTAGTTTGCTTTAATAGTTCTTCTGTTCCCCTCCTTTACCTGCCTATGGTCAACCTCATGTTTACGATGGTCACGTTTACTCTTTGATCTGGGTGTTTTCATGTATGTTTAGATGTCAGTTGCAGTGTCCTTAAAGTAGGTCATTGAATGAATAAAACAAAACTAAACAATAATAACAATCCTGTGGAAATGTGATACTTCTCAAGTTTAACTAGTGTATCTTTTAGTATATGCAAACATATGGATATTGAATATTCTTTCCATAGTATTAATATAAAACTCAATGATTGCACATTTTATTTATTTATTTGTGTAAAAAGAACAGAAATGCACTTTTTTGGTTGGAAAATGTAGACCCATGTATCAATAATGGTTTTGCTCAATTTAGAAATTTTTAGGTAGATTTTTTTAAAATAGTTTATTATTTCATTTAATTGATTAGTGGAAGCCTTTGCTATTCAATCCTTAATTAAATAGTACAAAATAGCCAACCCACGGCGTAGTATACGCCGCATAATTATTTATTGATGGGTGAACACTTCCTGAAAGACACAGTTGTCCAAATGAGGTGGGTTTAAGGATACGACTGTGAGTGAATGAAAAGATGGAACTCTGGGGAGAGCAACATACAATTATCCGTGACTGAAAACTGGTTTTGGCAGATACAGGCATATCTTTTTGAAAGTTTGGTCCTGTGCCAAACGCAGGAAATTGTCTGAGTGTAAAAGTAAAAGGCAAATTTGAATCTGATGGGGTCAGGGAAATTCAGGGAATAAGGACAGTTTGTGAGGTAGCAGCTGCGATAGTTTTACACTCCAGTACATTGCAGTGAATGCTGGTAACAGAAAGTCTGGTGCCATTACAGAGACCTTTTGCTGGCATGAGGTTTCTGAGAAGCATGACGACTGAACCAACTTTAATTTTGAGTTTATGCAGAGGCATGCCAGTGGGAGTAAGACTGTTAAGAAATTCTTCGGGGAATGAAAGTTGATCTGGTTAGAGGAGGGTTAGAGTTGGAGGGCGAGGCTCTGTTGTGCATTCCCCATGACGCGGGAGGAGGGTTACAGTGGGTGGACGGGGCTCTGTCGTGTGTACCCCATGGTTGGGCGACTTGGTCGATTATATATATAGAAAATCAGCCGGAACTGAAAAGAACAATGAAAAGTCAACGTGGCTCAGAGGTGCATGTGGACTGTAGCAGAGACGAAAGCGACTGAAACTGTGTTTGGTGAGGTGTTGCGTGCGGGCACATGAGCAGGCAGTGCCCAGAATTTAGAATGGATCTAATTTTAAGCTTTGTAATTCTAAAAGTGTATTTCTCCTTTTTCCAGTAATGTCCCAGTAATTAAACCTTGTGAATTATACATGGGATGTCATAAAATATCCTTGGGCATCCTTGCCAACCATGGCCTCATCTATTCTGGCCCCCTAATCATCTCCCATCTCTAACTGATTAACTATCACTCTCACACCTTCACCACCTAACAGCTAATGTGTGGTGAGTGTGCTGCCGTCACATAATCCAGGTGGGTGCAATACATTGGTGGTAGCTGAAGTGGCTCCCCACTTTCTATGCAAAAGTGCTTTGTTTAGTGAGAAAGGTGCTATACAAATTTAAAGAATTACTATTATTATTATTATTATTATTATTAAATACCTGTCAACTTCAAAAATAGTTACAGGTCAAACAATCAATGACCTTGCAGTCACAACTACTGCTGCCTAGTTATTGATAAAATGGGCATTGCATTAGGTATAAACTGATTAGGGCTAATAAAACAGTTTGTCTAAAAAAGAAAAGCACAAATGGATGTCCAAAAATTGAATGCACAGGTAGGATAACTCCAATAAAGAAATTACTTTCATGGTAACTCTACTACTTTTACACCTCTATGTATCCAAACTAATCTGGTTTAAGTCTTCACTCTGTAGGTTGTACCCTCTCGCTGACTTCGGCCATATGGGAACATTCCATAGCCCAGCCTACTCGTTCAATTTAAGTACTCATTTGCCAATCAAAAGAATTAACGTTCACAGATATTTGCAGCTTAGGGGTGGTGGAGAGTATTTCTGAAGCAATTTACTGACTTAAAATGGACTAACCATTATTGGGCTAGATTTTGTATGAGGGAGATTTTGACTTTGATTGGGCCATAATGTGCTTGTGAAATCTGGTAACCCTGGGTGGAAGTGGTGCAGTCCTGTTAAAAACAGAGAGCTAATCTAAACAGTGGACTAGATTGGGTAGACAACATGGACCTACTGCACAATGAATCTGAGATCTCTCATGAGTGGCATTTCTTTATAAGAATAAGAACACTGATGGTATCTTATTTCATTAACTAAATCTCTTCTTGATATGTCCTTTTCTTTTTTATTGTTTAGAAATATTTCCAAATCCATACACTTCTCGAGAAGTTCACTGTTGTCCAACATTGATTTTAAGTTTACAAAATATCAAAATTGTTGTTTAGTTTAATCATTATATCAAAATGATCCTTTAAAAGCATTTTGCATTATCTATATAATCTTATGAAAAATATTTTTTTTTCTTTTTCATCAAATATTAGTTCAACTTTCATATGGAAGCATTGCTTTTCACCTTTGAGTTCTGCTTTTGTCAAAGTCTCTCTCAATTTCTAATTCTGATTTTTAAATGTTTTTAAACTTTCATCAAATCTTTAATCTTGAAGATAACACAATAAACTACAAATGAGACAATTTACATTATCTACAACTAAACAGAATTTTTTTAAGATTTACTTCTTATTTTCACAAAGCCAAAAACATCACACCATATAATTATTGAACAAATACATTTAAAATTTATGACATTTTTAAATAGGTTGCTTGTGTTTTGATTGATTATTACAAATCCAGAAAACGTCCTATAGCTTCAGTTATTTAATTAAACTGATATCTCTCTGTGCTTCAATTTTAAAAACTCCTAATTTAATTCCAAGAGTTCTGATGGTGCACCTGTAGTATCAATTTTTTAAATGTATTTTATTATATCTGTACCTGGGAAGGACACCATATGACATCATTTTAGTTGTGCAGGAAACAAGAAAACCAAAAAGAAAACTTTTTTTTGCATACTGTATCTTAGCTAAGCATTTTTTTTTAGAAATTTTTTTCTACCATAGATCTATTAGGCACAGCCATCAGCAGTGTGTCTGTCTGCAGAGAGTGTTGACCATTTCGAGAGGTTTACGTACCATGGCAGTGACATTCATGTCTCTGTTGACTCTTCCTATGAACGAAGAAGGCACTTCTTTGGTGCTGTGTCTCTTCAGAGAATCCTTGGGTACCGCTGTTTTGACTTTGTGTCAAAATTTGTGTCAAATGAGCGGTTACTCACAGATTCCCAAATGAAGCACATTACCTGCATTGTGAGAGAGCATCAGTTACAGCACCATGTTGACCCAGCTCACGGGATGCTCATTGTTGATGATTTGAGTGGCTGGACCAGGCTAAGGGGACACCCACATAACATCTAGCTGCAGCAGATAGATGGTTATTTCCCAAAGGTGGGACTGGACCGCATGTCTGCCTGGGGGGTTGCCAACCAGGATCTCAAGCTGTTTTGTTGTGAGGTGGGTTCGGCAACTTGCTGTACCAGTGCATACTCCCTAACCTGACCTGACTTCACCGATCTACTAAGAGTTAGTAAAAATAACTATGATGGTGAAGACTAAAGGAGTAATCTTTAACACTACATTAAAATGTTGGTTTCATAATAAATAAATGAATAAAAGTGTTGCTCACCTCTGAGGTACAGAAATATTGATCTACTCATTATACATTTTTTGGGTGTTTGACCCCTATGGCTTTGTTCTGCAGGTATATTACAGTGTGCGAGAAGCTACTGGGTATATATATTTACCCCACCATGAGGCCTGGAGAAGCAGGGGACCGGGAGAGGGGCAATTCCTTCTCCAGGACATAAGAGGGCAGCTATCCTGGACTGTGTGGGAGCCACAGAACTGGAAGGCTTAACCCTGTGGGGATCCATGGCCACCGCCAGTGGGCGTCCTGAAGGACTAAGGAGCCTTGGACCGTAGCACTTCCGCCACACCAGGAAGTGCTGCAGAGTTATCATCAGGGAGCACCTGGAGCACATCTGGGGTCATTATAAAAGGGGCTGTCTCACTCCATTGAAGGAGCCGTAGTAGGGTGGAAGAGGACAGAGCTTGCGAAGTGAAGTAGAAGTGGCAGAAGTAACAAAGATAAGGACTCAGAGTATTGTCTGCACTGTGTGACATTGTGTGCTGTGAAGAAAAAGAGGAATAAAACTATGTGATTTGGACATCTACAGTCCATATCTATCGGTGTCCAGGCTATCTTTTACTAGGGTTGTCCAGATCTAATTACGCAATTTTCATTACGCTATAACTTACTAAGTTTATTACATAGAAAATCACCCGAAAAATCCTGGACCATCGAGAAGTGTGCAAATTGACGACATGAAGAATCGTCTTTGCACCAAACTGGAATCATCCCCACATAAATCAAAGTCATCCAGATCATTTGGATCTGCATAATTAGATCTGGACCACCCTGTATATATTGTCACACATGTGCACTTAGGAGGCAGTCAACAAGCCCGGAGGTGAGTAAAATATCACGAGACAAGGGGTTGATATATGGTACTAATGCCTCCCTCTCTCTCTCTCATCACACAAAAAGAAGAAATATAGAGTACCTTCTGTACTTCCGGGTTCCCAAGATGGCGTCCAACTGTCACTTCCTTATCTGACGCCCAAGAACTACAACACTTCTGGCACCTTTGACATTACATCACTTCCGGCACCACATCACTTCCGGCTTCCAAAGATGACGTCACTTCCATCTGACAGCCATGACGCCGTCTCCTGCCAACTCACTTCCATCCACTATTTTTTCTATGTATAAAAATGCTATTTTTCTGATGTATATTGTTATTAAACTGACTGTATACGGGGACTGTCCCCAACTCTCTTTTGTTGTTTTGGAGTGCTATTTTTCATCACAATTGGCCTAGTCGGCAGGATCATTTTTGCTCGTAAAGATGACTGAAGAGCTAGATTTGAACACGGTCCTGATAACCATTATGGCAGAACTATGCACCCTAAAGGTGCAGAAGGGAGAAACACGCACCCAGTTGGCAGAATCAGAGGAACGGGCTGCAGCAACAGTGTGGACAGAGGCTGCTTGGTCTCTTCCCCCTCAGCTGACATATTTAACTGAGGGAGATGACGCTGAAACATATTTTTCAATTTTTGAACAGAGGCCGAGGTCGGAATGGGCATACCTCCTGGCACCCTACTTGAAGGGCACTGTGCAGAGGCCCTATTATGACTTAACTGAGGAGCAGGCGGCCGATTACGACACCCTCATGGCAGAGGTCTTCAAACACTTCGGCGTATCTCCGGCCCAGCAGGCAAAGGAAAGGAGGGAGTGGAGGTTCAATCCGGAAAGACCTACACGGACCCAGGCATTTGAAGTCTGGGGTAAAGTTGGGCACTGGCTACAGTAAGGCCATATACACATACTGGACAGAAAATGGCAGAGATTGTCACCTGTGAAACCTTCGCTCATGCCCTCCCTGAAAATCTTGCCCATCAGGTCCGGAACCAAATTATGAGAGCATGGACACCCTTATTGAGGTTGTGGAACATCATTGAGCTGCCTGTAAATCAAAGCGGATGGAATGGTCCCCTCACCAAGCATGACAGGTATGTGGTGCAGTCCCTGAGCCCACCCGGCATCCTGCCGAGCCTCCTGCCCGTCCCAAAGAAAAGATGCACAACCTTCCCCGGTGTTTCAAGTGTGAGGAGGTTGGACATCTGCCTGGCGAACCCAACCCATGGATTGCACCATAATCAAGGGAGAGAGGTATTGTGTTGTGGTAAACCTTTTGTCTCTTCCCACTGCTGGAACAGTGGTCATAAATGGTTATAAGGTAGTGGCTATGTTTGATTCCAGGAGCAATATCTCCATTGCTGCTCACCATAACGTTTTGCCACGACAATGGCTCAAGGTTAAGACCATAGATGTATTCATGGGGAGATCAGGTATTATAAATCCGTCTCTTGTGTAGTATCAGTCAAAAACTCTATGAACAGTTTAGTAATGCAGTTTTGCCAGACCCCCCCCCCCCTTCCAGTTATACTGGGACGGGATTGGTCTAATACTAAAAGTGGTATATACCATGCTGTCCCTGAGAAAAATCTGGGTTTAGTGATGGATAACAATAACCCTAATCCAACTGCCTGCACGCCGTGTTTGACCCATTCATCCACCCAATGTGGTGGAGTTGAAAGACCATCGAGCTCTGCGGAAACCAGATCGGCAATCGGGGATCCGTACAGTCTGAAACCCCACCCGTTGAGGTAGAAAGGGATCCAATTCAAACATTAGCTTCTCAACTTAAAAACATGCCATCCTCCTTTAATCAGGAGCAATGGATTGATGATTCCTTAAAATTTGCTAGGAATGCAGTTGTTTCAGTTAATGGACATCAGTCTGTAGATCCTGTACCACGAATGCCCTACTTTGTCATTAATAATGAACTCTTTTATCGAGTGGCAGAGCATGAGGGTGAGGTGAGGTCATTGTTCCTAGTTCCGCATACTTATTGGTGGCAACGATGCGAACTGGCACATGCCCATCTCCTAGGTGCCCACCTAGGCACAGAAAAAATTCTTGAACAAATTAACTTTCAATTTTATTGGCCTGGGATAAATGAGGAAGTCCGACATTTCTGTGATTCCTGTCCGGAATGTCAGTTACATCATATTCCTAGAAGGGACCATGCTCCTTTTGTCCCTTTACCCCTAATTGATATTACCTTTGAAAGAGTTGGTATAGACCTTTGGACCCTCTGCAAGAGCCCATAAATATATTTTTTTGTTTTAGTGGATTATGCCACCCAATTTCCGGAGACTATTCCCTTGCACTCAGCGACAACAAAAATCATTGCACAGGAATTAATAGGGATATTCGCTCATGTTGGGATTCCTAAAGAGGTGTTAACAGACCAAGGAACTCCTTTCACGTCAGAAACATTCAGGGTGGTGGCCAAGTTACTGCAATTTAAACATCTAAAAACATCAGTCTACCACCCACAAACAGATGGGTTGGTGGAGCGATTTCATCAAACTTTGAAACAGATGTTACATACAGTAGTTAGCGAGGATGGGAGAAATTGGGATCAGTTGCTCCCCCTTGTGTTGTCTGCATACCGGGAGGTGCCTCAGGTCTCTACGGGGTTTTCTCCTTTTGAGCTATTGAAGGGAAAACAACCCTGCAGTTTATTGGATATGTTAAAGAAGAATTGGAAGAAGAGGTCCTCCCCTCCTCAAATATTGTAGATAATATCGCGCAGTTAAGCAATAGATTGGCTAAAATAGACCCTTATTAAAAGAACACCTAGAATGCACTCAAGCAGCCCAGTCGCGATATTATAACAGAAACACCACCCTCTGGGAATTTCTCGCGGGGGATCATATAATGGTTCTCGTGCCATCGTCTGACTCTCAATTATTGGCACATTGACAAGGCCCATATGAAATTAAGGAAAGAAAAGGACGCGTTAGTTATTTGGTTAAACAACCTAATCGTCGGGCGAGTGAGCACGTTTATCACATTAATTTTGCTGAAACCGTGGAAGGACAGGGATGTTGATCCCTCCTCCTGCCAGCCTTGATCCCTTTTCATTAAACATCAAACCCTTAATCTCGGAATGGATTTTTCCAGACAGAAACTGGAAAACACCATTCTGTCTATTCTGGAGGTGGTTAGGGAGCAACCAGGTCTCACTGCACTGATTAAACACAATATCATAACATACTCTGGGGTTATTGTCAGGGAACGCCCCTATCGCCTCCCGGAGGCAAAGAAGACAGAAATGGAATTAGAAATCAGGAATATGCTGGAGCTGGGGGTAATTGAAGAAAGCCACAGCACTGGGTCCAGGTCCTATTGTCCTGGTTCCTAAACCGATGGGTCGTGGAGGTTCTGCAATGACTTCCAATGTCTCAATCAGGTTTCTAAATTTGATGCTTATCCGATGCCGAGAGTGGATGATTTACTCAATCGGTTCGGTAATGCACAATTCCTAACTACACTTGACAGGACGAAAGGGTACTGGCAAATTCCCTTAATGACTTCCGATACAAAGAAAAAAATGCTTTTAGTACTGCCACTGGGCATTGGCAGTACATAGTCCTTCCATTTGGGTTGCACGGGGCACCAGTGACTTTCCAACTTCTGGTAAACACACTGTTATGGCCCCACAATTTATATAGTGCAACTTATTTAGATGATGCTGTTATCTATTCCAGCACGTGGAACTGCATGTACTGCAGGTTAAAATGGTTCTCTCCACATTAGCACAAGCTGGGCTTTACATTAATCCCAAGAAATGGTTCTTCGGATTAAAGGAGGCCAAATATTTAGGCTATCTGGTGGGTGGGGTTACCGTCAAGCCACAATGCTCCAAAGTTGATGGCATCACTAAATGGCCCTATCTGGTGACTAAGAGGTAAGTACAAGCTTTCGTGGGTTTAGAACACTACTATACTGTTTTGCACCTCGCATCTCAGAGATTGCTTCTCCCTTGACAAATCTGACAAAGAAAAGGGCACCTTTAAAAGTGGTCTGGGATGATAAAAGTGAAGCTGCATTTAGTGACTTAAAAATGGCCATGACTTCAGCACCTGTTTTGAAATCCCCTAATTTTTCTTTTCCTTTCATTCTCCAGACCGATGCGTTGGACACATGACTTCAGCTGGAAATTGCTAGACCGGGAGACCAGGTATGCTGCAGTGGAACGTGAAGCCTTGGCGATCAAATGGGCTGTAACTCAATTGAGGTAATACCTAATAGGATGGGAGTTCACCCTGGTGACGGATCATGTCTCTCTGCAGTGGATAGCTGTTCATTGGGAGTCCAACCCCAATGTTACTTGATGGTTTTTAGACCTTTAACCATCTAGGTTTTCAGTCGTTTATCATAGGAGTTCTTTTGCAGGCCAACGTGGATGGTCTCTACCGTGTTTATGACCTCTTGGTGCAGGCCACCTGACCCAACGGGTCTGGGCTGAGGTAGGGATCATGTCACACATGCGTGCTTAGGAGGCAGTCAACAAGCCCAGAGGTGAGTGAAATATCACGAGTCAAGGGGTTGATATATGGTACTAACGCCTCTCCCTCTCGCTCATCAGACAAAAATAAGAAATATAAAGTACCTTCTGTATCTCCAGGTTCCCAAAATGGCATCTAACCATCACTTCCTCCTCTGACTCCCAAGAACAACATCACTTCTGGCGCCCTTGCCATGACATCACTTCTGGCACCTTCGACATGATGTCACTTCTGGTTCTACCCAGATGACCTCACTTCCAGCACCACATCACTTCCGGCTTCCAAAGATGATGTCACTTCCATCTGACAGCCATGACGTCATCTCCTGCCAACTCATTTCCGTCCACCATTTTTTCTCTGTATAAAAATGGCATTTTTCTGATGTATGTTGTTGAATGACTGTAAAGTACTTTGACCACATTTCTGGCTTTTTGCATTTATTGTCCTTTGAGCATTATACGAGGATGGTCCCCCACTCTTTTTTGTTGTTTTGGAGTGCTATTTTTCATCACAAACTCGAACAAGAGCCATAGCAAGGTTTGGGGCAGCCATCCGTATATTATTTCCTGGCTGCAAAATTGAAAACAAGTGATAGCACTGGTGTGCACAAATCAGAGTCCAAAACAGAACTGAGGGGATAGGGGAAAGGTGGAGGCTTTTAAAGGCCAGTACAGGAAGTGACGCCTAAGGGGTTGGAACCGGGAGGGTTTCCAACCACAGGCTCGGGCTCAGAAATGACATCAGAAGGGCCGGAACCGGAAAGGTCTTCATCCATAGGTTCGGACCCGGAAGTGACGTCAACAGGGCCAGGTGGAATTTTCCATGAGAGGTCTGCACTCAACCACATACCCGTCTGTTTTGGAATTGCCATTATTTATGCCCTTTAGCTGCCTTCCATGCACACGTGAGTGACAAGATATACATATATATATTATTCATAGCATTCATAGTCTGAATCCCGATCTGATTGTATGGGTGGTTACCTACCAGGTAATGCATGTGGTTGGTCTGCCAGTCGCCAAACATCCGCCACACGCCCTCGCAGTTGCAAGAAGCAGATCATAGAATGTTACATAGTTTACTGTCAAATAAAGCAAAGAGTATGCAACAAATGTTTCGCCCTTATTTGGGCTCATCAGGCGTACACACTCCACTGCACCCCTGAACCTATATAACCGTCCTGTTAACATGCTGTTCTATGATGTGGTCAGCTGGGGGTTTAACACCAATTTAGGGAATCCCTCACACCTGAATGAACTAATAAGGAATACCAGCTGTATTTTAGAACTGTTTGCAGATTCAAGGCCACCGTGATAAATGTTGCTAATGACCCTGTTTGATCTTTGACTTATAGCAAAATTCATACACAACAGAAAGGCTAAAATAGCATTTTATCATTTCAATCCTATCCGCAAAATTTCTGGAATGGGCTAATATAATAATGGATTACAAGCATTCATGCTGTATTGACTTATACACTTTCTTGAGTACATCTAAAGTAGTAATAAAGGTGCTTGCCTCCAAAGTTAAAGAGTTTTATTATTATTATTATTATTATATGACATTTTAAAATGCAAATAATTTAGCCTTGAATAAAACTACATTAGTGTCAGCCTTCTATAATGGTCTTTTTGAAGAATTAAAAGATGAGGTAGAAAATCAAGATAGACAGTCAGACAAAGCTTTGAAGATGTAACACATCTAGTGATTCATTTAGGCACTTGAACTTCTGTAAGGAAAAAGTAAAGAAAATTAGTTAAATGTTTAATTTCTTTTGTAAAAATGAATAAAAAGAAACAATGACTTCGAAGGATGTTGGAACATTTTGTATAAAGAGAGGAAGACATTTTAAAAATGGCTTGAATTTTAATTATGGCCAAGATGGTTATTTAAAAATCAGTCTGTCTTAAATTATTATTTCATGAGGTCAACTTGATCTGTTTGATTTTCTGATCTCAGGATATAAACAGTTTATATCTAACCATCATCTTTGAAAGCTTTGTATCAATTTTGGACCTGTTTTATAAGTTCTACTTTTGTTTTCAAATTTTATTTAATACCACAGATTTATAAATTAAGGTAAAACATCAGGTTGCTGATTAGAGGTCTTTCTCCTTAACAAGACCTTGTTATTATGAACTAGAGTTTCAATTAGCACCAATTTGAGTACAAGCAAATTGGTCTAAAAAAATATCTAAACTTTAAAAAATCCCAAAAAAGGCAAATGCAAAAAAAACAAAGAAAAATTTAGGGAGGACAGTGAAACAAATCACCTTTTAAAACAAAATGAATAATGAAATGATAAAACAACAAAGCATTGATTAGTCAACTCAATAAAAGACAAAAAATATTTACTATTGTAAAAGGGGAGGCATGGAGAAAACAATAAGCAAAACGAAAACTCTCAAAAACGAATCAATAATTCTCTTAGAAAGAGAAAGCTTTAAATAACAATATTTAAACCTTATTTGTTTTGTATGAAATTAGCTACTCTGTTAAAGGGAATCAGAGACAGAGCAAGAGAACTTACTGCCCCAGTGCTAAGCTTTATGTAGGACAGCCACACTTCAATCACACCTGAAATAATAGGACACCTGCCCCCATGTATCAGTTAAAGGATATGTTCAGTATTTTTCAAGACAAAGTAGTTTCTTCACAGTCATGGTGCATATTAATTAATCAAGGATGCCCCATTAATGCAGAAGATTTTTTTTTAAATTGAAACCTTTGCTGTTTCAAAGTGGACGTACAGTATTTGGTAAGTTTTAAGTTTTTATCTATCACCTATGGACCTGTATACCCTTCAGTCCCATTGTAAGCTGAAACAGCAGACAAGGTATTTTTTAAATTTTAAAATCAATTCACTTTAGAACACAGTTTTATGCAGCAAATACATTTCTTTACATAATTGTAAAGAAACAACTCTGACTTGAAGGGGAAAAAAGAATGAAAGAAATTGACAACTAAAATATGTTATTATAAAATAAAAAATAAAAACTAATAAGAAGCAATTGGCACAACATTTCAGTAAGGAAAGAAATGAAATTATCATTAAATTAAGTTAAAGAAAACAAAATAATAAATAAAACTAAAGCCTGGGCAAAGCCCCAGCGAGGACTTGATACTTACGTTTTGTGCATTAGATTTGTTGTCTGGGGTACACTTGCCTAAAGGGAAGTTATATCCTCTCTCACAATAAAAAGGTAAAGCTATTCAAAAATACTGGGCATTGATGATAATTTAAGTAATGACTTTATTTCATCATCCTCTATTTAGGTTGGGACCAATTTTTTATTTGAAGAGGGAAGAGAGAAGACCCTGCACAGATTATATGGAGCTAAAAAATGTAACAGTTAAATAATCATGTTGGTCCTGTTATAAGGGTGAATACAGAGGGGAATACAAATTTTATTAAAAAATGTTTTTAGAGGAGTTTGGTCTAGTTATTTTTCAAATATGGGCACTTGAGAAGGTACTGCATTAGTTGTAATGATGTTCTTTTCTCATTTTGTTATTTTCTGAGTTATCTTGCATTGTAACAATTCAGAAGTTGCTTCTAACTGTACAATGTCCAATGAACAAAAGGAAAACAAAGTTTTTTAAAGAAGGGAAGAAGACCACTAAACAACTGGGAAAGTCAAAGTAACACATTGATGTAGGGGAGGAGACCAACATAGGCCATGCTCAGCCAGGCAGTAAAGCAGACATTTGGAATTAGTAATTTACTGCAAAAATAGAAAATATTTTAAAACCTACCATTGAAAAGAAATGCAAGATAATGTAATAACATAAGATATGTAAAAGTGCAATTGTTGCAGTTCTTAAAAGTTTCTTAAAGTAAAAAAAAATGTCTATAATTAAGATGTGATTTTTATTAACCTTTCTTTTGCAAAGTTTGACACATAAAATTACTTTATATCTCACAATAACATTATAGAAGAAGGTTTATAATTACAAATGTATTTTGTGTGCTCATCAGTCAAATGGCTCTGGTACCTTGATTCAGTTATCTATATCAGTTGATGGTTTAGCAACCATTAGTTCTTGAGCTCCAATAACTGAGTTTTTTCCTATTTCACTTAAAGATGGAATGTCACTCAGTCATTTTCTAACCTGCTTTGTCCCGAAAAGGGATGCAAGAGGTGCTGGAGCCCAACCCAGCTAGTACAGGGCACAAGGCAGTAACAAACCCTAGACAGCGCCAGTCCACTTTTAGATGGGAAGACAAGATCTTATTTCCTATGTAGGTTTAAAAATACTTCTCTTAACTCCTGTTCTTTTCCACAGCAAAACTAGTTTGGCATATTGAACATATATATTTGTTTCTGAATATAGCAAAATAGAAATCTTGCTCCTGTTCTTCATGAACATGTTAGGTTTTCAAGGTTTTAGATGCACTCATTACTCACTGCTCAACAATGGTAATTATCACAAAACCAAAATTTATAACACACTTTACTAAAATTACTGTCATGACTTCACACTCTCATTACCTTTGTTAGTTCTGTTATTCTGCATCACTATATGTCGGCATGTTTTTGCCATATTCATTAGTACTGAGGTGGCAAATAAATTTTAACATAGACTAACAAATGACAGTGACTGACTAAACAACTGGCCCCGATCAACTGACAGATAGAAATCAACTGTTTAGCCACCTCTGCACTATAGCATTAGTGAGTTAAACTGAAATAGTTGGAAAGGCATAGAAATGGCACAAAAATCTCCCACTGACAACTGACCCTCATCAGAGACGTGTGCTGACTTTGCTGAGGAATCGCTAAGAGTGTCACGTCCCCCTTCCAGCAGTGGTACTTCCTGAAGCAGCATGGCTATGAGGAGTACTTAGGATGCTCAGAATTACAACCATTAGGTTTACCTGTACACAGCTACATAGGCCGCTGTCTGTCTAGCTGCTTCCTTATGTCAGAGCTTATTGTGTGATTGTGCATGCTGCCATTTACATTTAGTTCCTCATGCTGTCTTTGCTGAGGAATCACTATGAATGTAATTCATTACATTTATATAGCACTTTTCTCACCTCTCTCTTGATGTCTGGGCATCACAGCTTAGACTGCTTCCACTGCAATCCAGACCCAGATTAATGGCAGAAAATGGAAGGATGAATTGTTAGATGGAATTGTCACACATCAGCCCATTTAATAAATTCAGTGAGCAATTATTATATCTAAAAAAAGGTGTAGATTCAAGTATATTTTGCTATATTTTCCCAGTTTTTGAATTCTATATGTTACTGAACAACAGTCTTACAAGGAACAAATATACTGAAATCTATTATTTTTATTTGCAGTTTTACTTTTACTTCTGAGCTGATCAAATGGCAAAGTCTACACTACTGGTTACAACCATCACTTTAGATAAACATGAAATAAAAAATAAAAAATAATACCATCATTATAGACTTAAACTGGAGTAATAATGATTTTATCACCAAAGAAACATTATACAATACAGCAAATCCAGATTAATGAACTTTAAAATGTTTTGTATATTTAATTACGTATTTTAGCACTATATTAAATGGGTTCAGCTATTTTAAATTAGTCAATATAAAACATAATACAGTAACACCTCTATTTAATACAACTTACTTTAGCACACTTTGAAAGTACTGGAGAAAGTGCACAATCTGCCCATGTTACTCAAGGAAGCAGGTTTGTCTCAACAGCAGAGATAGTCAGGTAAAATTATAACAGATTTCAGACAAAAACTTTTAATTTCCCACGATTCTCTAAAATCTCAGCACATTACCACCTTTATATAAGCTTTTAAAATAAAAAACTGAGGCAGTACTATTGGCAGGAGAATTGAATGCAGTGTCACATACATAAGAAACAGACTTCTTACATCTTGTAGTCCTGGTTGAATTGATGGCAGCAAAAAAGTGCAGAAATTAATGACATGTACTTACATTTTACTACTGCACCATCAAATAAGTTAATTATTTTTTTGTTTAAAGCCTCTTGGTAAGGAGCACTTTGATATGAGCAATACTCTTACAGTCAAGGAGCACACTTATCAAGTTCTGCCTTCTTAATAGTCCTGGCTGTCATGACAGTAATAAATACATTCTTTAATACAGGCTCTATGTGAGCTAATTTAAAAATTATATCTGCAGCCCCAGTGTTAAAAATGGCAGATCTTAATGGAGCCAATCTAAATTACTTAATTTTCTGTCTAAAGCTCTTGTGTTATAACGTCCAAAATCATCAGCTACTTAACTTCTAAAATCATGATGAAACTCTTTCAGTCTACCTTCAGGGCATAGCCGTGAAAATGCTCTGCCCCAGGAAATTAACTATTTTTTATGGCAGTAGACTCTGGACAAATCAGCATATTAATTCTATAGATAACAGTGTTTTATTTGATATTGCCAATCACAACATTATACTGTCCAGAGAATTCTGTGTATCTCTAGCACTCTTCTCCAGAGGACTAATTAACAGGCCAGAATTTATAACTCTTGGCAACAACAGCCGGAGCTTTTCTGTAAATACACCCTTGCTATTTCCCACATAGCATTACGTTTGGTTATTATTTTGTGATATAGAGTCCTAGCTGACCATATTTTACCCTTTATACTCTTTATTGTGTAAACATTAACATAATGTATTAAATCCAACACTTTTAGCCTTTATATGATTATTATTAGTGGCCTTCAGCTAGGCCGAGCCATGGCAACTTGATGGATGATCTGTAGGAAAACTGATCATGTGCAAGTCTAGATAGGTCCACCAGGGATTTCTCCGCCATTATTGTGATTGTGTTGAGCCATCGAGTGGCTGGTCTTCGTCTTCGCCTTGTTCCTTCTGTTCTTCCGACCATGATATCTTCTCCAGTGATCGCTCTCATCATATAATATGTTCAAAGTAGGCAAGTCATAGCTTGATGATCCTTAATATGAGTGACATGTCCGGCTTGATTTGTTCCAAAATTGATTTGTTCGTTCTTCTGGCCATCCATGGTATTGATAACATCCTTCTCCAGCACCACATTTTGAAGATGTTGATTCTTCTTCTATCTTGTTTCTTTATCATCCAGGTTTCATTTCTGTATGTTACCACAGAAAAGACCAAACTATGTACAAGCCATTTCTTCGTCAATTGCAAAATGTTCCTTGATTTAAAGACTTTGTCCAGTGACTTCATTGTTGATTTGCCCATAGCTATTCTCTATTTGACTTCCAGTGTCGTTGCAGCATCTTGAGTGATCATCGATCTGAGTAGGTTGAAGTCCTTTACAACTTCCAATTCATCAATGTCCATCTCAAATGTGTCCCGGTCATATCTAACAGTAGTGAATTACTTTGTCTTCCTTGTGTTAAGTAGCAGTCCCATGTTCGAGCTTTCCAGTTTACCACTTCATAATAATTCCTTCATTCCGTCTGCACTTTATTTAAGATTGTTGATGATTTGTCCAGCAATTTTGATTCCTTCTTCTTTTTCGGAAAATCCAGCCTTCCTGAAAATGGCTTCTATGTATAAGTTGAAGAGAAATGGTGACAGGATGCAGCCTTGTCAGACAAGGCTACATTCTTTATATGATACACTAGAGTAATAGAACAAATAGGAGAGACAGAGAGAGTTAGACTTTTAATTCATTATCAATTACAGGTAATATGCCCAAATTATAAAAAACAGAGTACAATATGAGTGTTGGTTACAATCAAATGCTAAGTAATTATGCTAGATGTGTAGCTGGTGGTGCAATAATTTGTAGTTACATTCAGTTGTTCCTGGTCAGCTAATCATTTGTACAGGGTGAGGCTGTTTGCCTGTCTCAGTATGGTTGCTGAGACAGAGTTGTATTCTCTTCATGGAAGAATGGCAAGACAGACAAGTGGTCTCTTCATGGAAAGATGGCAAGAGAGAGAGGGAAAGGCAATGTGACCAACTTATACCATTAACATCACAAACCCTAGACCAATCACTGCAGGCAACTGCCTTGGTTGACCCAAGCCAGTTTTGGCATGACTGGACCAATGGAATACAGTCATGGCAAATCGTAAACAGACACATTTTCCCTACTTTGCATCATCTAGGTAGTTTATGGCTTTCCTGAGGGGGATGGCTTATAGGCCCAAGTAATATCCAAACACAGCCTTCTTTGCCAAACCAGTTCAGTGTATGCCCTCAACACCTCTGCCATAAATGTCACATCCTGAGTCAACCCCCACCCAAGAGAAATAGATGAAGGCCAGCAGCCACAGTAAAACATTAAGAATAGAAAAGAGGGAAGAGAATCCTTTTCATCATATAAAAACTTGTTCTAAAATGTTATTGATTATATCCTGCCAGGTTTTAAAGAAGTATTGAACAGATCCTCTAAGTGAGAATTTAATTTTTTCCAATTTCAAATAGTATATGAAATCAGTTACCCACTTGCTTCCAGATGAGCAAGATAAGTCTATGTGCCAATAGCATAGTAAAGCCAATTACAGTTTGTTCTTCTCCACTTTAAGACCATCTGGGAGTACACCAAGCACAGGTATTAATGAATTAGGAGGGATTGTGACACCAAGGCTGTCTAATAGGCATTTAAAGATTTTGGTCCAGAATGATGTTAATTTGGTGCATGTCCAAAACATGTAGCCCAATGAAGCCAGAGCTCAATTGCAATGTTCGCAGGTTGGATCTTGCCCTGGAAACAATTTTAAACAAGATAGATGTGCTCGATAAAAGATTTTAAACTGAATAATTGAATTCTTTGCGCATATGGAACTAGAGTGAATTATGTGCATGGTAGCCTTTCACTCCTTTTCTGTGATTTTGAGTAAGAGATCCTTCTCCCACTGTACTCTGGGATCTTTGAAAGGAAGAGACTTTAAAATGTTTATATATTATAGAAATGCTGTATGAGTCCTTGAGACCAATAAATATTTCTTCCAGAATAGAAACAGGTGGGAGGTGAGGAAAATTTGGCAGATATTGTTTAGCCAAGTTTATAATTTGGAAATAGTGGAAATATTGTGTTGATGGAAAGCTAAATTTGGACTTTAATTGTTTGTAGGATGCAAAGACATTATCTATCTACAAATCTCTTAGGTGATTTAATCCGATATGTTTTCCAAACATTAAAACTGTGCAAGTTTGTGAGGGTGGAAAAAGGTTTTAGAGGTGTCACAGATAAAAACTTCTCTGTCTTGAAGTAATTCCTAAATTGGTTCACATCCTGAGTCAGTACGTAACACCATCTCCTAAAGATTCGGGTGTTCATTAGGTAAAGATCAAAGCACAGCTGTTCTCATCAGTAAAATAAATATGCCTACTGAAACACTATCTAATACAATCTTAAACCTATTTCTAAAAGACATAATACAATTGTAACAATGCTAGATATCACAAATACACTACAGCAGAATATTAAAACAAGTACACTTTATGCAGTCCTTAAATCAGCTTGTTTCCTTTTGAGAAATTAATAGCTTTGACACACGCAAAAAGGTTTGGGGCAGCCACACATATATTGTCCCTGGCTGCAAAAGGTTTTTTCTACACCACTCATGTGCATTCTTTTGAGTTCTCCACTGAACTGACTGGTGAAGGAAAGATGGCAGCTTTATAAGCCGAAAGGCAGAAGTGATGTCATCTGGCCAGAACCGGAAGTCATGTCAGTCTGAGCCCTGGAAGTGACTTCAGTCTGGGGCCGGAACTGGACGTGTCATTGAATCAGGCAGGTTTTCCCATTTTTGGCTTGTAGTGATAACAGAAGTAGGTTTAGTGCACCCCGCCGCCCCCTGGCTTGGTAGGTAATTACTTCCACTTGGTCTACTCAGCTCACTCCTAGTCGCACGTGTGTGACACTTTGTATATTTTAAATTCTGAGCATTTTTAATCACCATTACAGTTATCATTCCTCTTCTGAAGATATTCATATTCCCCAGCTCTAATGCCACTTGAAAAAAGAACATGCTGAATGAAGCACAACTTTAAAAAATAATGAACTGAAACAAAACTCATGCCAATTTGCACTATTACTCAGCTTAAGGTAATGAACTCTTTTCCTTTACTATGTATAATAATACTATATAATAATAGTATATAATAGTATATAATAATCATATCTTTATCTTCAAAAAGAAATTTTAACATCATTCATGAATTCTCATGTTTTATTCGGCTCACATAAACTGAATTAAGAAAGTTTCCTAGTCCCACCTTTACAACTTAAGCTGTTCTGCTCATATCAATCCTTGTCTGATACTGAGTTTTTTTTTAACATTTTCATTACATCCCACATTGACTGTCATATTTATTTATTGGTAGGATATCCTTATAATCTATTATCTCAGATCTAGCTGATGCAAAACTCTACAGTAAAAGTTATTAACTCAGACCTGCAACAATGAGTACATAATGCATGTTCTGTTCAGTCTTCCCTAGCGTCCCACTTCACTGTCTTATATGAGTGATCACAAAATGCTGTTATAAACCTAAAGAGTGTTAAATAGCCTTACAATAGACTACATTTTTAACCTTCTGCATCACTAGAATTCTGATTGCCCAATCTGGTCCATTGAACCTGCCAATTTACCAGTGCTATGCCTTCAGCTCTACCTCGACTTTGGAATGACTTTCCAAAAGTAATTAGATCTGCCGAGTCTATTAATTTTTCAAAAGTCAACTTCCAAGCCATCTGTTCAGAAAGATATTTAACTTACACTGACATTCTTACCTTTTTTCTCAGTTCACCCTCTGTGTCCAGGTGCTTATGCTAGAACAAGGTAAACAAATTATGTTATTCTTTATGTCTTTGAGCAATTAGCATTTTATTATTTTTACTGTTTTCTTCTAATAACACACAATTTTGTTTTCATGTACGTTATTGGTAATACTTTATAATATTTTCATTAATAAGTCAAGAACAAACTTGAGATAGTGCTTAACATTAACATTATCATTTCATGTAAATTTAATATGGTTATATTGTTCTTGTTATAAATGTTATTAAATGCCAATTAATATGTTAGGTAATGTGTTTGTGTATATTTACAATTGACTAAAAAAATGGCCAATAAAGTATTTTTTATCATGCAGTTACACATTATTCATGTTGAGAAATCATTCATGTCTAGCTGATTAGTGAAAAATGTCTTCAAATGTCAATTACACCTGTTCTATCAATCATGCACAACTTTGTTCTCCATGAGTCCTATAGACTGTAAAAATGGCTATTTTCATTTTTCTTTCTGCTTCATAATCATTAAAAGAACAACACCCATGAAGCCCTTCAGGTATCCAAAAAGGATGCACACCAGAAGGATGAGGAGGCACATGGCCCTGGGAAGTAGTCTCCACCTGTCCATCCATTATAACAGCCTCCTGAACAATAAAGGTACCATTAACCAACTTGGTCGGGATGCCTGTCCACCCACATGTTTCCATTAAAAGGTCTCCCAGCCAAGTAAGGAACCATCCATCCCGGCCGGGATGCCAGCCAACCCATGTTGCCTATTGCAATATTACAAACCAATTATTCATTAACTGTAGATCTTTTCACAGTAACTAATTAGAAGTTGAAACTATACATATACAGTAAAGGTTTACAGAGGTTCATAAAAGTTAGTAGAAAGTACTGCTTTGTTATTATTAATATTAATATTATTATTTAAGCTATTGTTACATCAAATGCTTGTTACATTTTAAGAGTTTAACGCATGGTTATATTTTAAATATGTCTCTAATGATAACGGTCATGGTAGGAACAAATGTTTCTTCAATGAAAGTAGGAGCTTTGATTAATTTCTCTGACCATTTATATTTCTTCTTTGTTTCTAGTAATAAATTGGTGTCAGTAATAAATTAAACTACTGAAGACAAATTCTAAGACTCTAAACTCTAGAATGATCTAAAATGCTCATTGCTCTCAGCATCTAAATGTACAAGAGTTCACACATTTTTTATAGGATTGAGATCCAGGCTCTCCCTTGAATATTTCAGAACATTGATCTACCTATTTATCTCCATTCATTGCCTATGTTGGCTTTTGTGTTTGAGATCATTGACATATTTAAAATTTAAATTCTTATTTAACTTCACCTTTGTTGTAGAGAGCAGAAGGTTTTGCACCAAAAACCATAGCATAAAACTGCCACCATCATCAAAATAGTTATACAATCTTATGTTTTTGAACTGTAATTGATTTGTTTCAAACATATCTTTTGGAATTAAGAAAAAAATGATACCATTGTCTTATTAAACAGTACATTTTCTTGCATGGTATACTTGCCTGGCCACTAATTTTTCAGCCTCATCCTTATGTTTACATTATACATCATTAGCTCCATATTTCCTCACTTATTAATGTTATTCAGTGTTATATATATCCCCAAACACCCAACACAAATAGGCTCAGACACAAGTATAAAAGTCAAAGAGTCTTTTATTATGGGAAACTCTTCCCCAGGTGTTTTCTACCACTGTTCAGTACAGTTAAGCACAAGCACAATACAGCACAGCTCTTTTATCTTCTTCTCTCCCTGTTACTGACTCCTTTATTTCTCCATGCAGGCGTTGTCCTTCTCCTCCCGACTCTGGCTCACCGGAACTGAGGCAGTCGACACTTTTAATGAGTACTCAGAAGTATTTCTGGCATCCCAAAGAATTGCCCTGGGAACACTTCCATGCAAGATGGGAACCAAACAAAGTAGTGTTACAATTTCCATTATAAAAGGTGCATAAGCATCTCATTGAAAATTTTCACTTTCATATTTTTTTCTAAAACTGACCTATTTGTTTCTCACTTGCTATTCTTGGGTAGAAGATCTATCAAAGGGGAAAAATGTCTGATTTAATTTATCTTGACCTTTTTATAGTAACAGGTAGAGTACACCCTACTATATTCCTTCACAATATTAAATTCTATTAAACATCTATTTAATTGTATTTGTTTAACAGAAAGAGTCCGGATACATCAATATTTTATTGCTCAAAACCTGCAGTCATGAAATAACTCTAGGACCTTTTCCACAGGCTTTTTCTGGTGCTTTCATGTTTTTCATAATATGGAGAATAATACTGTGCCCAATATTCTAGATGAGACATCAGAAATGCATTGTACAAATTTCTATTTACTTGAAATAAGTAAATCATGTCAGTAAAACAAAATTTTCATCCTTTGTGAAAAATGTTACATTTATTTCTATTAAACTTCAGTTGCTACATACTCTGAATTCTATCCATGTCCATCTTTAATAATTTTGCTAACTCTAGGGTATGCCCTATTCCTAGTAGTTTAGTGAAAATGTAGTGAATTTGTTCATTACATTTTTACTCATAGTATGTATATAAGATGAAAAATTCAGCAGCCCTAGAAATGATCCCTGAAGGACACCATTTTTAACATCACCTAGTTCCTTATTTGTAAAAGATATTTGCACTATAAACCTTAGCTGTCTGTGTTTGAGCCAATTTCACACTTACCTGCACACTGCACCTTGAGCTTTCACTTCTTTTCAGTTTCAGAACTAGTCTACCATATGGTACCTTATCAAAAGCATTCTAAAAACACAGATAATATGAGCTACTCAGATTAAAATTTGTAGAAGGAACCAGCCACATTGGCAGGAGTCAATGGAAAGGGCAGATGCACAGTACAAAGCAACAATATGTCAGCTTTTGTTTTTTCACACTACAAATTATTTGGTCTATATACAGGTGCCGGTCATAAAATTAGAATATCATGAAAAAGTTGATTTATTTCAGTAATTCCATTCAAAAAGTGAAACTTGTATATTAGATCCATTCATTACACACAGACTGATGTATTTCAAATGTTTATTTCTTTTAATTTTGATGATTATAACTGACAACTAATGAAAGTCCCAAATTTAGTATCTCCGAAAATTAGAATATCAATTAAGACCAATGCAAAAAGGATTTTTAGAAATGTTGGCCAACTGAAAGGTATGAACATGAAAAGTATGAGCATGTACAGCACTCAATATTTAGTTGGGGCTCCTTTGGCCTGGATTACTGCAGCAATGCGGCGTGGCATGGAGTCGATCAGTCTGTGGCACTGCTCAGGTGTTATGAGAGCCCATGTTGCTCTGATAGTGGCCTTCAGCTCTTCTGAATTGTTGGGTCTGGCGTATTGCATCTTCCTCTTCACAATACCTCATAGATTTTCTATGGGGTTAAGGTAAGGCGAGTTTGCTGGCCAATCAAGAACAGGGATACCATGGTACTTAAACCAGGTACTGGTATTTTGGCACTTTGTGCAGGTGCCAGGTCCTGTTGGAAAATGAAATCTGCATCTCCATAAAGTTCATCAGCAGCAGGAAGCATGAAGTGCTCTAAAACTTCCTGGTAGACGGCTGCGTTGACCTTGGACCTCAGAAAACACAATGGACCAACACCAGCAGATGACATGGCACCCCAAACCATCACTGACTGTGGAAACTTTACACTGGACCTCAAGCAACGTGGATTCTGTGCCTCTCCTCTCTTCCTCCAGACTCTGGGACCTTGATTTCCAAAGGAAATGCAAAATTTACTTTCATCAGAGAACATAACTTTGGACCACTCAGCAGCAGTTTTGTCTTTAGCCCAGGCGAGATGCTTCTGACGCTGTCTCTTGTTCAAGAGTGGCTTGACACAAGGAATGCGACAGCTGAAACCCATGTCTTGCATACATCTATGTGTGGTGGTTCTTGAAGCACTGACTCCAGCTGCAGTCCACTCTTTGTGAATCTCCCCCACAGTTTTGAATGGGTTTTGTTTCACAATCCTCTCCAGGGTGCGGTTATCCCTATTGCTTGTACACTTTTTTCTACCACATCTTGTCCTTCCCTTCGCCTCTCTATTAATGTGCTTGGACACAGAACTCTGTGAACAGCCAGCCTCTTTAGCAATGGCCTTTTGTGTCTTGCCCTCCTTGTGCAAGGTGTCAATGGTCGTCTTTTGGACAACTGTCAAGTCAGCAGTCTTCCCCATGATTGTGTAGCCTACAGAACTAGACTGAGAGACCATTTAAAGGCTTTTGCAGGTGTTTTGAGTTAATTAGCTGATTAGAGTGTGGCACCAGGTGTCTTCAATATTGAACCTTTTCACAATATTCTAATTTTCCGAGATACTGAATTTGGGACTTTCATTAGTTGTCAGTTATAATCATCAAAATTAAAAGAAATAAACATTTGAAATACATTAGTCTGTGTGTAATGAATGAATCTAATATACAAGTTTCACTTTTTGAATGGAATTACTGAAATAAATCAACTTTGTCATGATGTTCTAATTGTATGACCGGCACCTGTATGTTTAATAGCATAATACATCATGCTCATGGCGCAACTAACATCAGCTTAAACTGAAAATAGGTCTGCCTTAATTGTGACATAAGTAGCTTTACATGCTCTTGCTTAATATTTCTAATTGTAGACTGTTGTGTCATTTTTGTTAGTATGTATGACAAGTGGTGCCACAGAGCCCAAACCCCAAAGACGACTATACAGACAAGTCCCAGATTCAAAACAAAGAGATTCATTAGAAAGCAATACCTTTGTATGACAATTAAACATAATCTTTTCTTGTCTTCTCTGTACTGCTGCTCCTCCAAGGCAAGTGTTACCTGTCTCCTCTCCCGGCTCCAACTCTCCTGGACAAGACAGCACAACCCCTTTTATTGCAGACCCTGAATTACTTCCGGTGTCTTGAAACTGGGGCTCAGGAGATCTTTCAGGTACGTCTGAAGTCCTGCAAAGTAGGGCTTGCAAGCCCTTCAGTGCCTCCTGGAGGTAACCACGGGACCCAACAGGGCTGACCCTAAGAACTACAATTCCCATGATGCCCTGTGAGTATCCACAGGGGTACCATAGCGCAGGGATGCTGCCATCTAGCATATAGGGGGAGATGATAACCTGGATATATTGCCTTCTCCTGTCCTTTCATAATACTGGTGTCCTGGCCAGGTAAGGAACACAAATCAGCTCCAGCAGGGACACCTCTCTCAGTGTGTCCTCCCTCTCACTAATCAGTCCTGAAATGGCTTGGTTATTTTATTCTTATGTTTTCTTTTTATGACAAGATAAATACATTCAAATATTTATATGCCAACAAAAATGGCTATAATCTTTAGCACACATCATTATATGGTTATGGTTTATACACCATACTTCATAAGTGGCAGTTATTTTGAGCTGAGCTAGTTAAGTTCAATAATTTAATTTTCTAATGCAGCATGGCTCAGCAGGACAGAGCTGAGTGAGAAATCTAATCAGGGAGAACACAATCACATGAAAAGGGTCATCAACTAAATGTGAGTATTCTTGTGTTCTATCATATACTGGAAACTTAACTTTAGTCCTTAGCTTCCTTCAACACTTTAGCACTTCCACAGTGACCAGAAACAAGTACTGTACTTCATTAGTTCTTAGTTTATCTGTGGTCGCTGTTTTTAGTTATTTACAGTAAATGCATTCTTTATCAGACATGTACAGTGATAATAAAGCTTATATCAAATGCAGCAA
This sequence comes from Polypterus senegalus, assembly GCF_016835505.1. NCBI lineage: Eukaryota > Metazoa > Chordata > Cladistia > Polypteriformes > Polypteridae > Polypterus > Polypterus senegalus. Next base: position 198,845,794 of record NC_053154.1, read on the forward strand.
ATTTAATGGATGTCTCCCTGTTGTTTGGCATTAATGACCTAGTACATTCAGGTGAAATGTTATTTAAAAAGACCAACCCAACAATTTACTCTGAGTTTTCCAAATTTGGCCTGGGTCTTCCTTTGTAACAGAGGCTCAGAAAGTGTTTGACTACTCCGCCAGAAGAGAACCATTTTCCTTTCTTTCTAAATTACTCCCTACTTAAGAAAGCTACATGGAAAGACCACACAACACTAGACTACAACTGTCAAGATAATGGCAACAGATTTTTGCTCACTTACAAGAACAAAGAAATTCTGGTATTCTGCATAATTAAACTCATTTTAACTATTTTTAAAGCCTAGCTAATAAAGCAGGAACCACCACTAAAAGCTTGTTGATCTGCGCACATCATAATACTTTATAAAAATATAAAGTCATAATTATATAAATAAATTTCAAGTAATCGGCTCAAGTAATGTGTGAGCTGAGCAGACTAAGAAACTGGTGTAATAGAGAACATCAAGTTAAAATAAAACTTTAAAAAATACTTGCATGTAAAGAAAAATCAAAAGCTTTATGCAACTGGGCTTTATGTTGGCAATGGTGTGGCAGGCAAGCATGATGGTTTGCATTTTGTGGATTGAATCCTGTGTCCAACCTTTTCTCCTATTGACTTTAAATGTTCTCCCAATATCTGCATGGGCTTTGCTCATGGTACTCTTTGTTGGGAGTCTGATATCTTTAACACTAGAATTACCAAAGCCTACAAAAAACGTGTAAATCGGGCCCACCTTAAATCCCTTCACACCTCTCCGTCAGTGTCTTTTGTCTTGTAAATATGCCGATCAAGACAAGCAGCAAGCAGCCTACTATACCATCCCCCCATCGCCGCAGAACGGGCACAAAGTTTTCCCAGTTCCAGCCTTGATTATCTGGGAGTCAGGTACCTAGAGCTGTATAGGGAAATAATAGATCGTTATTTGGAACACATGCATTTCATGTACGTTCGGTTTCTACAATAATCTGTGTAAACACACCGTTAAAACAGAAACGTTTTTTATATTTTAGTAATAAATGACAAAAGTACACATAAACTATATAATGTGTGAAGTCTGAAGTCCAAAGATCAAATAAACACTTTCACAAAAGGTTCAAGGATGATACAACAGTTTCCGTGGCACAGCGGTAAGAACTGCTGACTTGTAATCAAGATAAAAGCTGACACACAAATGCTGGTGAATCTGCCTTCTTTCTATTCATTTTGATCTTGTCCAGTCTCCACATTTGGTATTCAAATGAATATGAATAATATGAGTAATGTTGCATCCGTGGCACAATGTTTTTCAAAATGTACTATACAGGCCATAAAATGAATAATTCCAAATATCATATATTCCTATGTCTCAGTTTTTTTTGTCAGTGCGGCTTTGACACCATGAACCATAAGGTGCATACTAATTCAGCATAAGCAGGACCACACAATAAAACTGAATAAAAAAAATCAAATGACAATGAGATAGGAAGAAGGCAGAGTCACCAGCTTTTATCCATCTAGATCAGAGAATTTACAGTTCCATTATTTCAAAATACCACTCACATCTACAGTTATTCCCATTTTCAAATAAAAACTAATAGCGTCAAATCCCTGGTTGTGGCGGGTTGGTAGTATGTATCGTGATTGTGACTGAGAGAACAAAAGTGAAAAAAAACTAACTTTTACAAGTACTATAAATTTACACAGTATGTGTTTATTGTATAGTATTAACAATAAGAGCAGCTCACTCTTCAAAACGGTAAATATACGAGGCACCCAGGATTGAATCGAGGGACTCTTGATTACAAGTCAGCAGTTTGTACTTCTGCGCCATGGAAACTGTTGTATCATTCTTGAACATTTTGTGAAAGTGTTTATTTGATCCTTGGACTTCAGGCTTCACACATTATATAGTTTAAGTGTACATTTTGTCATTTATTACTAAAATATGAAAAACATTTCTGTTTTAATGTTGTGTTTACACTGATTATTGTAGAAACAGAACATACATGAAATGCATGTGTTCCAAATAACAATTTATTATTTCCCTATACAACTCTAGGTACCTGACTCCCAGATAATCAAGGCTGGAACTGGGAGAACTTTGTGCCTATTCTGTGGCTGTGGGGGGATGGAATAGTAGGCTCCTTGCTGCTTGTCTTGATCAATATATTTACAAGACAAAAGATGCTGATGGAGAGGTGCAAAGGGATTTAAGGTGGGAATTTTTCCATAGGCTTTGGTAATTCTAGTGTTAAAGATTAATTCCTTAAAGTCTTAAGGCTTTCTGTAAAATCTAGGAGTGGAATTCTTAGTTTTATATCTCAGAGAATTATTTTGGCTGTTATGATTAGTGTATTTTATGACTTTTTTTTTCTTTTTCTGGGGTGTTTTGCTGTTTTATAAGGTGCAAATGTGGGATTTTGAACCTCAGAGAATTGAATTCTTCAGTTTATTTTGCATTTTATTTCGCTTCATGAAAAGCTTATAAGTTGTTACTGTCTTATTGTGCTACCATTTTGAATGTTGACTGGAATTGTTACTGTGGAATGTTCATGATGACGGTTGCTATGGCTTCCATTGCACAATGCTCTGAGAAAGTGCAGCTTGTGTTGTCATGGCACAGCCCTATATGAGTCATCATTAGGCGCCAGATGGTTATCCATGTTTGGGTTTATTTAAGATTTTGGTGCTGTCTTTATTTACTGATCTGGTAATGGCTTCCTCATTAGTTTCTGAATTTCAGCTTTGATTTTTGTTTAACATCTCTGGCTTGACAAATTGGTTTCTTCCCACAGTTCTCACCACGACACGTACCTTTGACTTTGCTTCTTCTCCTGATCCTATATTTAAAATTCTCAGTTAGTAGAACAAAACATGGATCACCCAAAGTGGTATCCCAAAATGAAGCATAGTGCTGAGAGTCATCTGTTGTTACATTCAGAGCAAACAGCCTTGAAATACTGTAATTTACATGTGAACTGCCTTTGGCGGTGTATGGTTTAGTTGCTTCAGTAGTAACTAAGGATATAAATTCCTTAAAGAAAGCATGAGGTTTTGGGAGGTACAATAAGTGGTTCAATGCAGCTACCAGTATTGGGAATCTACCATTGGGCTGTAAATCCTTATTTAGTAATTTACTGTCAGTCCCTGAGGTGATGAATAATTGTAATAGACTGTTTTAATTGACTATGAAGCTGCAGAAAATTTTATAAGCTCAATTTTATTGCCCAGATGTACTTTCAGTGGATATTTTGGAACATATTACTCTGCCTCTAGCACATTATGACTATTTTATGATTCCATTACCTTTTTATATTAAGCTCTGCTATTCCACAGGTTATTCTAGGTTTGCATGGTTAAAAAAAATCTCCAGATTGATTGGAATAAGAAAGAAATTGTTTATTTATTGTTTCAAAATATGTACAAGCACATATTGTAAAGAACACATTCTGCATAAGGTTTTGAGACTCCTAACTGTCTGTGGCAATATCAACACATTACCTTTTGAGTATGAGGAATTTAAAGATGTGTTTTGTGTTTAGAAAAGCTTATGATGCATCTAAGTCAGATAGGCTATAGAGAAGTACATTCAAGAATAATAATAAGAAGAAAATGAAGTAAATGGGTTTATTACATTGTGTGGCAGTAGGGGGCGCTAGTGCTCCCTTGAACCCTCAGGTATAACTCCAGACACCAGGTAAAAGTCCAAGACTTTTTATTTTCTTTCACAGTGCACCAAGCACCCTCCACACTATTCATATATTAAATACAATAAACAATAACAATACTCTTTTAAACCCTCCTCCTCGCCCAGACACTTGCTCCTCTACCTCCCAGCTCAGCTCATTGTCTGGAGCGAGGCACCGCCCTTTTATAGCCCCTGACCTGGAGGTGTTTCTGTCCCAACAGTCCACAGTTCCTTTTTCCTTCCGGGTCAGGGCAATCAAGTCTTTTACTTCAACCCGGGAGCACGTCGTTCCTTCCAGTCACATGACCGTGACGTACCCCCGGGTAAGGCAAAAAAGAGCCCATAAGCCCCTCCACAGCGACTCCTGGTGGCCCCCAAGGTATCCAGCAGGGCTGTGTATAAACACTACAAAGTCCATGAGGCCCTGCTGGACCTCGGGGCACTATCCTGCTGTCGGGAGGGCTCCTCCTGGCGGCCTGGGGGTGAGGACCGGCATGAGAAGCCGGCAGTCCTCCACAATTGTCTAATAGTCCTATAGGGGCAGGCTTTTTCTGCATGGAGAAAAAAGATGGTAACGGTGTTAAGACTCTGCATTGATTATCATGTTTTAAATTATATAACCATCAAAAACAATTACCCAGTTCCATTGACACCATCATCACTGAATCAATCGCTGGGTCAACTGTATTTTCAAAATAAGACCTACAAGGCATGTACAATAAAATTTACTTAGAATCAGAGGGGGACGCAAATGGAAGATTACATTCAATATGATCAGTGGTCATTATCAATATAAAGTAATACTATATGGATTGGCCACTACACTGGCGTCCTTTCAGTTATTTATGAATGATATTTTTCATGATATTTTGGGCATTTTTGTCTTAGCATACATCGATGATATACTAATTTTTTCAAAAGATTGTGAAAGCCATGTTCAAGATGTCAAAGAGCCCCTGCACCAATTATAAGATAATCACCTTTTTGTAAAGCTTGAAAAATGAGAAGTTTACCATGAAAAAGTACTATTTTCTGGTTATAAGATTACCAGTTGAGGCTTAGCTCTGGAAAAGTCTAAGATTATGGTTATCTAAGACAGTAAACAGTCAGAAAGTATAAAATAGGTTCAACAATGTGTGAGGTTTGCCAGTTACAATCGTCATTTTATTTGGAATTTCAGTTCAGCCATTGTCACTAACCAGTAAGAACCATAAATGATGTATGTGGACTTCTGAAGATCAACCAGCATTTGATAAACTAAAATCTTTGTTTTAAGGCATCCTGATCCTAACTTACCATTTTCAGTGGTGGATGTATCAAGCCTCAGGGTTAGAGCAATCCTGTCTCAAAAGTTCTCTGATACTAGTTTAAATCACTCGTGTGCTTTTTTTTCTAAAAAAACAGTCTTGTGCAGCAGAATTATGATGCGAGTAACCATGAAAATTGTGGCTATTAAATTAGCCTTAGAGGAGTGCAGACATTGGTTAGAAGGTACAATGCAACCTTCCCATTTATGATTTATACCAATAATAAAAATCTCATATATCTCAGAGAAGCAAAATAACTGAATGCTTGCCAGGCACAATGGGCTTTGTTTTTCAATCATTTTAATTTTTCTATTTCACATTGTCTTGGGAGTATAAATGGGAAGGCGGATTCCTTATATGAACCAAACAGACCCTGAACCAATCTTACCACCAGAAAGAATATTAGGGGTTACACTAACGACGTTGTTGGATAACCTGGAGGACCTGGTTTTACAGGCTCAAGATAGTGCTCCCAGTCCTGCAAAGATGCCAGAAGAGAAATATTATGTCCTTCCTGACCTAAGAATGAGAGTATTAGAGTGGGCACATGCATCAATTACTCATTTATCCTGGTGAGAATCAACCAATGATCTTTCTCAAGAAATATTTTGTGTGGGAAAAAATGCATAAAGAAATACATGATTATGTAGGTACTTGTAAGAAGTGTTGTCAAACTAAATCTTCTCAAGGTTATTCCATTAGACTGTTAAATCCAATTCCTATGGCTAGTCGTCCATTGGAGTCCATTTCTATGGATTACATTAATTATCTTCATCTCCCCAAGAGATTTTATGTTATACCTGTATTTGTAGTTGTTGCTACATTTTCAAAATATGCTCATTTTATTGCACTTAACAAGATTTCTGTCAGCTCAGACATTGACAGATGTCTTTTTGAAAAACACAGTGTGCTTAAATGGTATTCTGTCTTGCATTGTTGCTGATCAGGGTCCTCAATTTATGCCTTGATTTTGGAGATTTATCTGTGAATGTATGTGTTGTACTGTAAATCTTACTTCAGGGTGTCATTTCAAGTCGAATGGGCAGACTGAAAGGGTATATAGGGATTTGGATAAATTCCTTTAATATACAATCCATTCTTTGTATTCTGTTGCCTCTAGCGGAATTTGCACAGAATATATTACATCACTCAATACTGAAAATGTCACCTTTTGAGAGCTTAAATGGATTTCAGTGAACCCTGCTAGATTTTCATTCTATTTGCTCTTCTGTGCCAAGTATGTTCAAGAACCTTGCTAGCTTAATGGCTAAATGGAAGCTGCTTTTGGGGAATCTAAAGAAAGCAAGTAACTTTGCTAAAAGGTTTGCAATTAGTAAATGAAAGGCTACACCTGTTATTGGGGACAGGGCAGAGAGTGTGGCTTACAACTTACGATATTTGCCTGAAGGTTCTGTCCTATAAATTGGCACCCTAATATATTGTTCTTTACAGTATGTGGTCCAAAAAAGAACAGGTCTGGTATGATATAGCCTGACTTTACCTGCCCATTTTAAAATACATTTTAATTTGCAGTTATCTAGGAGGCAAATCTGGGGGTTTGGACCTCAGAGAATGTAATTCCAAGGTTTATTGTGTACTATTTTGCTTCTTGAAAAACTTGCAAATCTTTATTGTGTTATCACTCTGCCATTTTGAATGTTGACAGGTGCTGTTATTCTAGGACGTTCATGTTGGATGATTTCTGTTCCAGACTTCCACCCTGGGTGTGAGCAGTGAGTTTCGTCATGGCTCAACCGGATAAGAGTCACCTTTAGACAGATTCTTAATGCTATTTTCTTGAAGTAAGGATATGTTTCCTGTTCACTTGTCTGTTCGCAGCAAGCATCATGGTTGGAGTTTTAACACCTCCCCTCCATTTGCCAAATTTCCACAGCTTATAAAGCTTTGTCTCTGAAATTGCATTTTTTTCAACAGTTAATTTCAGCTATGGCTTGTAATGAAAGACAAATGCATGGTCATATTATATGATTATTTTCTCCTATACATCACCTACTTTCTACCTGTTTCACTGTGTTGTTATTTTACATAGGTTGCAGTAGGAGATGAACATTGAGTGGCAGTGTAGTGGTGAAGAATGCATATAAGAAGCAAAATACAATAAACTGAACTGATTACACTACATTGCATTTTTTAAAGAAGCCTTAGATTTTTGAACGAGCCGAGCCACCTATACATCAAAACAAAGTTCACTCACCCAATCAACATCAACCGTTATGCACTTTCCACAGCATTCCATACACACGAATAATAAAAAAAAGTGAAAAAGGCAGAAAATGTGAGCCAAATCACAATGAAACAGCTGGAAACTCCACAAACCAATTAAATTTTATAGGGCATGCTGAGTCACTCCTGCTGAGGATATGTTAGTAACTGAGTGGCAGTCATATTGAGAGTGTAAATTCACTGACACTCACTGATACCACTCAATCCATAAATACATGGGGGAATGTTCAACCTTCATGTAGACCTTGGCTCTCTGAGGCAGGAATGACAGCTGTATGCTACCATGTGGTATATGGGTCTGCAGCTCAGAAAAAGGTAGCTGATTTTAAATAAAAAACTAATTGGATGCGCCCGCGCTAGGGAGTAGAGCAGGTGCAAACAATCTGCATTGCCTTATCGGCACATGTGGACCACTCCCCAGCACATAAAAGGACAGCACAAGGGATCAGTAAGGGAGACAAAATGACATCAGAGTGTAGGTTAAAAGAAGTAAAGAAAAACAGGCAGGAAGACAGGAGACAGCTAGTGCAGGTATGAGTAAGAAGGAGAGAGCGAACCAGGAGGCAGGCACCTGTTAGAAGAGCTCCTCCAGGGAGTGGGTTGCCACCACTCATGGTGGCTGTTGAGAAAGATCGCTCCAGCTGAGTGACTTGGAAGCTGAAGTGACCAGGTGGTTGAAGCAGCTCACTGCAGTAGTCTGGAAAGGCAGTGGGAGTTGGCAAAGCTTGGACGGGCAGCCCCACTGTGAGCACCATGGCCATTGGAGACCCGAGCCTTGGGTCCGGAGTGGGTGCCCCTTGTTACAGCCATGAAGTGACAGGGACTGAGACCCATAGAAGGATGGTAGGCACCTGTCGGATAGCTGTCTCCTCAGCTGCAAGGTCCAGTCAGGACAAGTCATTTTAAAGGAGTGCTCCCAGGCTCAATTTTTTAAACACTGTTTCCTGCTGTGTTTATCCTCGTTTTAACTGATTACTTATGGGACTGTTTTATAACCTCCACAGCACTTTGTTTTATTGATTATTTATTGAATATTTTGCACTGCACAATTTTTGCACACTTTTTGGAATTGTTTGGTTTTTAATAAAAGCACTGAGCACTGTTTCACCTTCCCTTTGTTTTATGTGGTGTCCTCATTTGTTCGGCTCATACCTCAGAAACGTTATCAGTGGTGGTGGGTTTAAGAGGCTCCAAGTGGGACACGGTAGCATGCGGCTGATCTGCACTGTCACATACCACTCTGATAAAACGTCTGTACTAAACATTCTAAACTTCAACATGATCAAAACTAAATGCATGTATATAATTACCAATCAGTTCTTGTGTTTAGCTTATAATCATGATATGTTCAGTCTTTCTCTCACTAGACCACCAAAGCATAAGCATGCATGATGATACCGGGCAGTAGATGCAGCAGACAATATCTTTGTCTGTAATATAATTAAATAAGCTTCTGTATAGTTACAGACAGTGAGTGATGACAAGTGTGACTTTTTTCAGCAATTATTGTCTTGTTGCCTACGGAACACAGACAGTGATCCGTTTCTGATTTTATTTTGGTATAAGGTCAACAGCAGTACTTGGAGACAGCATTTTGAGGTGAAAAGTATATACTGGAGGAAACCGTGCCCCTGGGGCAGAAAATTTGCTGCAGAGGAAGACAAACAGTGAAATAAAGCACACAGCCAGTGACCTTTAATAATGGCTGAATCTCCCAACATTGCTTTGTGTTTTTCTTTTCTCATTCCTAAAATGACAAAGATATGCAAAATGTGCAATTTGTTTTGCAATATGTATGCAATCTCAAGACACCGCTAAGTACTTTATAAAACTTTTGGCTTTAAATATTGACTTAATAAGTTTTAATCTTTTTATTTTCATGTTGGGACCCCACTACCCTACACGACCATTATAAAACACAAGAGTGAGGCATACATTTTTAAAAATACTGTATATAACAAAAATGTTTCAATTTAGAACAGAATTTCATGTGGGAAATAAATATATACCTTGTGTGATCGACGGCTGGTGTTTCAGCCCAGCCGGGATGTCCCTCAGCTGAAGAAACCAGCCTTTTCGGAGCACTACATCCCCCGGGACGCTAGATGGCAGCTCCCCTGGATGGAAATGGTTCCTCGGATTCCCGCAGGGCAGTATGGGACATGAAGTCCGCCTCTTCAGCCTTGTTGGGCGCCGTGGGTGCCGTCAGGGGGAGCTCACCAAGAACCAGGGGAATATTACCATGATGCTAACCTGGACGTATTTCGGAGTCACGAGGACGGAAACCCACAGTACTTCCGGGATACTTGAAGAAGGCATTTGACCTGGAGAAGGAATACTTCTGGGTCTTCTGGGACTTTAAAAGGATTGTGGGAAACCCAACAGAGTCAGCCGGAGTTGGTTGGTAGAGGAACAGAGCTGCTGGGAGTGGAGGATTGTGTGTTATTGATTAGTGTGATTATTGATTTATTATTGAGAATTGTGGATGCTAGAGGCCCTGTTGTTGCCCTGTTGAACCCACCAGACAGACGTCCAAGACACACGTGTAAAACTACTAAGAAGATTTTAATTATTACATTCTTCAAATAAAGTGCACAAAGCACAGCACACTCCACAATTCTATCCTGCTATGCTTTCTGCAGGGATGGACTCTGACATGTTAGCTAGAATGATTTAAGATATGAAGAGGTAGAGGAAGTGATGGCAAAGGTGGTACAGATGAGCACATACCCTGCTGGCCACAGCCAAGAGTTGATTCTACAATAAAATAAAACTAAAAAGAGGAATAACCTTGGAGGTCAATCATCACTCCGAAAGCGGATAGTAGATGTCCCGTAGTATACGTGTACCAAATTTCAGGTCAATAGGTCAAACGGTTTGTGAGCTACAGGTGATTTAAATTCCAGGACAAACAAACGGACAGCCACGGTAGAGTATTATATAAGAAGACTTTTAAAGAAGCTTCCCATTCATGAAAAATGATTAAAGAAAAATCATTTGCAAAATAATCAAAAACTAAAAAGTAAAAAATAAAATATAAAAAAAAATTTAAGCAAAATGATTTTATTTACTTTAGTTATAAATGCACTAAAAAGCAAAAATACATTTTTTTTTTAACCACAATTTTCATGGTTATATGTGATTAAATAAAATCATGGGGCACAGATATATTAATTCATTCAATCAATTAATAGAATAACTACTTTCATCATAAATTATTAAAAAAACAACATTATAATTCCTCACCATGCTAAACAAGTTTTAAAAATTGTTTGAACCAATTAATTTATGTGCCCCCACCATTTTATTTAGTCACATATAACCACAAAAATAGCTTTTTAGTGCATTTATAACTAAAGTTAATAAAATCATTTTACTATTTTATTTTTTTCGAGCCTAAATATTGATCATCACAATTCATATAGGTAGAACTGAAAATGCTAATGTGGTAAGCAGCCCAGACACAGACAGGCGTGTTATTTACAATATTTACAATATTCTATATACAGTGTGACAGATAGGGGGTGCTGTTGTCCCCTTGAACCCTCTGATCAGACGCTAGACACCAGATAAAAGTTCAAATATAATTTTTATTTGAACACAATAGTGCACAAACCACCCTCCACTCCACAATACTCATATATAAGCAATTAATACTCCAATAATAAATCCTCCACTCTCCCAGAGGCATTGCCACCCTTCCTCCCAGCTCAGCTCACTTGTCTGGGATCTCTCATAGTCTTTTATAGTCCGTGACCCGTAAGTGCTTCTGATCCCTCAGTCCACGTGACTTCCTAGCACTTCCGGATCAGATCAAAAGTCCTCTTCTTCATCCCAGAAGTATGTCATTCGTCCCGTCGCTGTGACTAAGACGTACTTCCGGGTTATAGGGCACGTAACCGTCCTTGGGCCTCCCTGCAGCGTCCTCTAGGAGCCCCTGTGGTATCCAGCAGGTCTGTGGATGAAATCACCTGGATGTGCTCCAGGTGCCTCCCGATAATCTTCCGCCGGCACTCCCCAGTGTGGTGGAAGTACCGGCTGCACACCCGGAAGCACTCCGGGTGTCCCTGGTCTTCTTCTCCACAGCACTTCTGGGTGTGGCAGAAGTGCCGAGGGCCAGGGCTCCTCAGGCATTGGGGCGCCCCCTGGCGGTGACCACGGGCCCCTATAGGGTTGAGCTTCCGAGCTCCGTTCCCGTGGTCCCCAAAGCCACCAGGGCGTTCGCCCCCTCGTGGTCTGGAGGAGACACAAGCCCTCCTCCAGTCCTCCTGGGCGTCCCGGCTGGGTACCACCCCCAGCCACTCGCCACACTACATTATTGTAGAATCAGTCAATCAATTGGGTTTCTGACTTGAAGCAAATGAATTTTAACAGTATACAGACCAGAAATCAGAAAGTAATTGAGATCCCATACCATTACATAAGATGCTGTATCAGTAACAGTTGAGGCATGATGCTTCCAATCATTCAAACATCTGAATTGTGTGATCAGCTGAAATAGCCTTTGAAACATAACACTGCACCAAGGTTTGGGGATAACTAGAAAAAACACTGGGAAAGGCTAACAAACTGATCATAATAAAGTAATAAAAGCACATTAGAATAAAGCTTGTGAGTCCTCAGCTTTGATTTAAATTCTGGGGCTTAATGGGGCCACTCTTAAACCAAAAGGAAGATCATTCAAAATATTACAGGACTGTAGCTAAAGACAATTCATTTTACAGCAATTTTGAAGATTTGTAATATTCGTTTGAAGCAAACATATGTAACTGTATCTTACACTCTTTCAAAAAACTCCAGTTAAAAGAGCTGATAATGAACAGCCACAGGGAATGCAGATTTCAGTACTTACAACATCTAAATCAACTAGTCTGCCTAACAACACCAGTAGATGCACATATGTGGCTGCACAAAATTCACCTTTTGACTGCATATCTACATGAATAACTAAAGACATGTAACATTAATTTCTAATTGGAAAAGCAAACTGTTACAAAACAGCTGCAGCAATTTAACACATTGTATTTCCATTGACTATAATGCTTATCTAAACTCTATTTGCTGTTCTTATGTCAAATAGTGATGCAATAGTTAAAATGACAGAAAGATATCACAACAGACAGAGACTCTTCTCAAACGTGTAGAGCCCTGTAGCTGCAGTGGTCAACATGTCTATGTGTCTGCCTGTCTATCTGTCGCCACTGTCACAGCACTCATTACAATGTGCAAATTAATCAATTTAAACTTAAGTTACCTTGTGCTACTGAGCTCCTGAATGGATAACATTAATTTTAGCCTTTTTTTTCTCAGCATCAAATTTTGTTTAGTATCTTTTGCTCTCTTCCTGAAACCCTGGCAGCAGTTTAAAATGCACAAACCTGAGGAACTGGAAGCAGGTGCTTTAGGAAGAAGCCCTGTGGGTGTAACCTTTGCAGTATAGGATTTCACTGCTATTCACCACACACTTGTTAATGGGTTGTGTCCAGAAGTGCATTCTCATTTGAGAATCACATCTGGCCCTGCAAGACTGTGGAATGGTTGAAGCCAGAATGCTTTTTAAAACGGATTTACTGCATAGTGCCAGACATCACATACTTCTGGGAAAGGTTTTAACTACCTAGAGACTGATAGAGCAATTTGCTAAATATTTTTGAAAGCAGTATCTTTTCACAGACTGACTTCAGAGAAATCATGGGAGCGACTGGGAAGTGGACCATCTCAAATTGAACTGGAAAACTGATATTGATTCAGTAACAAAACTTAAAAATCAATCAAATGGTTTGTTACAAAAAAAAGATTAGCGGAATCTAAGCAAAAATGTGAAGACAAAAAATGACTTCTGCAGAGATAACAAGTAACACCTAACAAGTTTCAATACATGGTATATTAATGGCTGTGAAACTGAGAAGTCAGGCAAAATGATACCTTTTTTTCTTCTATGTTGGAGGTCCAGGATATTCATGTTCATGTTGCCATTGTAGGAGCCAGGAAGTAAGGGCAGGCATCCTTGGCAGGATAAATGAAGGATTCATACCTGCCCAAGAGGCCATAATAGAAGGATCGGGTGAATAGGCTCACAGAGAGCAGTTCATTCCCCCATACAGGTGGCAGTGTTCCTCAGAGCCAAACCTGATCAGGACACCTGCAGGGTGGCATGGGAATTGGAGTCCGGAGATGCAGCCTTATCAGGGTCTTTGGGGACCGCCATAGTGCTCTGCCAGGGGAGGACTGCCCTGGTTTTCACAAGGCCCAGAATTGCTTCAGAGGACTTGGGCATGGAGACCAGAGGCAGTGCCCGGGTCTAACTTAAAAGGAAGCCCACTGCCTCACTTGAGTTGAGTCAGAGTTAGGAGGCAGTGGGCAATGCTCTTTTGGGGGAGAAAGGAGGAATTGTGATTGGTTTATTTTGCTATGTTCGTGTGAAGGAGAAGTCTTGTCAAACAAAATTCACTTATTTGAACCTGGAATTGTGTTGTACATTGCTGTGTCTGTGGTTTCAGGCTCAATGGTGCTCCTTTGTGGTTACACCACATGCATGAATGTACCAGATATTTGGCAAAGTAAGAATAATGCCTTTGAGATGATCAAGTGCATAAACTCAGCAATCAAAACCAACTTGTTAAATGAAAATAGAAAATCAGACTACCACACTTAAATATCTGATGAATCAACTGAAATAACAAAAAAAAAAAATGTATATATTAAATTTAGGAGAAAAAGCTAATCCATTCATAAAACTGTATTCACTGGCATAATAACATACTGTTATTGGGGCTATGCAACAGTTTTATATGGAAAACAAGTTAAATTTAAACCAGATGGTAATGTTTACCATTGACAGTGCATCAGTCATACAGTTCAAACAAATAAGTGTAGCTGCTTCTTTTTTTGGCATTTCATTCCAAACTTATCAAAGTGACATTAAATGGCATATCATGAGGACCAACGTATAAATGAGGCTTAGAAAAACAAACCACCTAATGAGTGACATTGATACTTTGCTAGTGAGGACGATTTACACAATTTTCTGCAGGTGATCTGTTAAGAAGGCAAAATTGATAAGTCAAAGCTGCAGAGGCAGTTGTGTTGGTGTTTAAACCACTAAAGGAGATTCAAGATACTGATTAAGGAAGAATTAGAAACTGGAACTGTAAAGACTTTTTCCGTTATTGTTGCATTCACTAAACAACGGGGTTAGTTCAAGGAGTTATTTTCACTTTTGGACATTTGCGGCACATTCCAGGCCTCAAGTTCTCACTGTAGGACATGATTTAGTCGCTCCAGTGGATCATCTGTTTCTATATCTTCCTGTCCTCTGCATCTTGCTCTGTTACACCCACCACATGCATGTCCTCTCTCACCACATCCATAAACCTTTACTTAGGCCTTCCTCTTTCCCTCTTACCTGGCAGCTCCATCCTTAATATTTTTTCCCAATGTACCCAGCATCTCTCCTCTGCACATGTCCAAACCAATGCAATCTCGCCTCTCTGACTTTTTCTCTGAACCATCCAACCTGAACTGATCCTCTAATGTACTCATTTCTAATCCTGTCCATCCTTGTCACACCCAATGCAAACCTTAACACCTTTAACTCTGCCACCTCCGGCTGTATCTCCTATTCTTTGGTCAGTGCCACTGTCTCCAACCCGTATAACATAGCTGGTCTCACTACCATCTTGTAGAACTTCTCTTTCACTCTTTCTGGACCTGTCTTTAACAAATCACTCCTGACAGTCTCCTCCATTCACTCCACCCTACCTGCACTCTCTTTTTCACCTCTCTTCCACACTCCTCATTACTCTGTACTGTTGATCCCAGGCATTTAAACTCATCCACCTTCACAAACTCTACTCCCTGTATCCTCACCATTGCTCTGACCTCCCTCTCATTCACACATATGTATTCTATCTTGTTCCTGCTGACCTTCATTCCTCTCCTCCCTAGAGCATATCACCACCTCTCCAGGGTTTCTTTGACCTGCTCTCTACTCTCACTACAGATCACAATGTCATCTGCAAATATCATAGTCCATGGGGACTCCTGTCTAATCTCATCTGTGAACCTGTCTACTCCTACTGCAGACATCACCACTGTCACAGATCCCTCGTACATATCCTGTACCACTCCTATATACTTCTCTGCAACTCTCGACTTCCTCATACAACACCACAACTCATCTCTAGGCACTCATAGGTCATATGCAACTCCTTCTGTCCTTCTCTATACTTCTCCATCAATACCCTCAGAGCAAGCATCACATCTGTAGTGCTCTTTCCCAGCATGAAACCATACTGATGCTTGCTAATCATCAACTTCCTTCTTAACCTAGCTTCCACTACTCTTTCTCATAACCATGCTGTGGCTCATCAATTTTATCCCTCTGTAGTTACTACAGCTCTGCACATCCCCCTTATTCTTAAAAATCGATACCAGTACACTTCTTCTCCACTACTTAGGTATCCACTCACTTTCCAAGATTGCATTAAACAATCTGGTTAAAAATTCCCCTGCCATCTCTCCTAAACACCTCCATGCTTCCACAGGTATGTCATCTGGACCAACAGCCCTCTCATTCTTCATCCTCTTCATAGCTGTCCTTACATATCTCCACATCATCCAATCTTCTCTCTGTCTCTCCCTCTCTCTCTTCATTCGTCAGCCTCTCAAAGTACTCTTTCCATCTGCTCAACACACTCTCCTTGCTTGTAAGAACATGTCCATCTTTATCCTTTATTATCCTAACCTGTTGCACGTCTTTCCCAGCTTAGTCCTTCTGTTTAGCCAATCAGTACAGGTCCTCTTCTCCCTCCTTAGTGTCCAGCCCCTCATACAACTCATCTTACGCCTTTTCTTTATCCTTTGCCACCTCACTCTTTACCTTACACCTTATCTCCTTATACTCCTGTCTACTTTCTGCATCTCTCTGACTATCCCACTTCTTCTTCGCCAACCACTTCCTCTGTATACTATTGTGTACTTCCCCATTCCACCACTAGGTTTTTTGTCCTCCTTCCTTTGTCCATATGTCACACCAAGCACCCTTCTAGCTGTCTCCCTTACCACTTCTGCTGTAGTTCCCCAGCTATCTGATAACTCTTCACTGGAACCCATTGCCTCGCTTACCTTCTCCCTGAACTCCACCTTACAGTCTTCCTTTTTCATCTTCCACAATTGGATCTGTAGCTCTTCTCTCACTCTCGTCCTCTTCTTGATATCCAATGTCATCCTACAAACCACCAGCCATCCTATGCTGCCTAACTACACTTTCCCCTGCCAACATTTTGCACTCTCCAATCTCCTTCAGACTGATTGTCCTGCATAGGATATAATCTACCTGTGTGCATCTTCCTTCACTCTTGTGCATGACCTTGTATTCATCCCTCTTCTTAAAATATGTATTCACCACAGCCATGTCCATCTTTTTTTGCAAAATTCACTACCATCTGACATTCTTATTCTTCTCCGCCTTGACATCATACCTAACCATCACCTCCTCATCCCCTCTGTTCCCTTCACTAATGTGTTCATTGAAATCCGCTCCAACCAACACTCTCTATTCCTTGGGAACATTCCCCACCACATCTTTCAGCTCACTCTAGAAATCTTTCTCATCCATCACACACCCAATTTGTGGGGCATTAGCATTACCAACATTCATCATCACACCATCAATTTCCAGCTTCATAATCATCACTCTGTCCGACACTCTATTCACCTTTAAAAACTTTTGACATACTGTTCCATCAGAATAACCCCTACCCCATACCTCCTCCCATCCACACCATGGTAGAACAATTTGAGTCCACCTCTGATACACCTGGCCATACTCCCCTTCCATCTAGTCTCTTGCACAACTTCCTTCTCTCCCTCATATCAACTAACTCTCTCCTATTACCAGTCATACTGCCAGCGTTCAAAGTTCCTACCCTCACTTCCACTCTCTTTACCCTCCTCTTCTCCTCCTGCCTCTGGACACGCCTTCCCTCTCTTCTTCTTCTTCTTTGCCCAACAGTAGCCCAATTTCCTCCAAGACCCTGTTGGCTAACAGTACTGGTGGTGGCCAATGTTAACCCGGGCTTCGACCGATCTGGTATGGAAATCTGCATTGTTGTCCACATATTGATTTGGCAAAATTTTACACTGGATGCCCTTCCTGACGTAACCCTCTCCATCAGCATCAGCCAAATAAGTAACTGTAAATGTAACGGACCCTTATACAACACAATAATTCTCAAATAACGACATACTGAATGTGAACAGCCTCATCTTAAAAAATATCAGAAATTCTTCATTCCCACCTTGCACTGAACAGATATGTTGTCATAAATGTGTACCTATCCCTTAAATGTGAAAAATTGTAAATGGCACATAAAATGTTACATTTTGACCTGGGACATGCAAAAAAATAAACTTCATACTTGGAAGTTGTTCTCCTTGAGTACTGCCTCTTAAACATCAAAGAACTTATGATAATCCACAAACTTTTAGACAAACCATGATATGTTTGTTCCGCTTCCCGGGTCCACCTTGCGTGGAGTTTGCATGTTCTCCCTGTTTCTGCGTGGGTTTCCTCCGGGTACTCCGGTTTCCTCCCACGGTCCAAAGACATGCAGGTTAGGTGTATTGGCGATCCTAAATTGTCCCTAGTGTGTGCATGGTGTGTGTGTGTGTGCACCCTGCGGTGGGCTGGCACCCCACCCGGGGTTTGTTTCCTGCCTTGCGCCCTATGTTGGCTGAGACTGGCTAAAGCAGACCCCCCGTGACCCTGTAGTTAGGATATAGCGGGTTGGATAATGGATTGATGGATGATATGTTTGTAATGGAAGAGTTGCTCATCTAGTATAATGGACTTCATCATAACTGTAGACTACTATAGGTGCTATTTCAGAGGTGAGACTCAAAATCAAGCTCTTATCTATTGTAGAACGGCAAGTGTATACAAGAGCATAGTTAACAGTAGGACGGGAATGAAGTGATCTATGCTGCTGCCTCATAGCTTTACATATATGGGTTAAATCCTGCTCTATGTACTCTCTGTAAAGATTTTTTTTCTGTACAGTATTAGTTTTCCAGCTGGTACTCATCACAAGGATGTGCAGGTTAAGTTAATTGGCATCTGTAAACTGGCATGGTATGAATGACAGTGGTTATGTGAAAAAGTCCCCTGCGGGAGACTAGCGTCCTGACTTGGGCAGAATGACTGCTCCCACTACTTCCAGGATATGCACTGGCCTCAATTAATCCTAAATTGAATGAATTTAAATTAGATGGGTTTATGTTATGTAATATTACATTATGGTATGTTATGTTCACATGCAAATATTAAGTGACTGGAAGAAATGGGGGATTGTTCAGGGTTAATATAACCATCATGCTATGAAGTATCATTAATAAGCAGCCAGCATCAGCAATTAAACATTTTTTGAAGCAATTCCTCAGAGACAAGTAACAAATATATGTTATTCTAAAGAAGACAAAAAAAATGAATATTAGATCGCCATCTCAATGACTTCTGTAAACAAGCTTGCCGCTTCAAGAAGCCAGATTTTCTCATCGCTACTACCTTGCACATCGGCTCCCTGATCCCTCAGGCTTGTTCCGCCGCGCAGGCCCTGCCATGCTGTATTACACGTGATATCAGTCGACAAGGTGGAGTTCCATAGTGGGTGTGTGGAGCCGAAAGGCGGGTGTATGCAAATCAAGATGCGTTTAGCATAATGGAAGACACTTTCAGAGACACGTTTCATGCTGTTTTACGTCTTCCTGGTTAAAATAAATGTATTTATATTGATACCAGTAGATCGACACTGCATATGAAACATGTCCGATGACCAGCTGCTTGCAGCGCACAGTCAGACTTCACCTTTCTCCCGCCACTCAGGGCTCGTAAGATCGATGTAGCTTGCTTGATTGGTTAAGCCTGGCTTGACTATGACGGGATAGGAATTCGGGCTGTAGATCTTAAATTTCACCTCATCTACATTGGTTCCTTAAAAAAGCAAAATTATGATAAATCAAGTTTTTGAAATGTGTCGCATTTTTTGGAAAGTGCAATGTAAATATAATTTGTATGGGTACATAAGTGATCGAGTGTTGTGTGTACGTGCGCTCTGACCCTCACGCCCAGCTGCTGTTGTACTCGGTTACATAACTTGCTCGGAGGAGCAAAGGCGCATTTCGCTAAGGCTGTATGGGAAACTTTCGACCGAAGTTAACTCTTTGTGGTGTGTTCACTGTTTTCGTCAGAAAAGGCAGAGGAAAATTCCTCTGGATACTTTTCGTATTTAAAATATTAAAGGTCTAGCAGTGTTTAGTGTGTGTAACAATTTGCATCATATCAATTTTAAAATGTAATAATACACATAATCGCTCCATTTGTTTTCTCAAATTGCTCTCTTTACCCATCCATTATTTATTTTTGGTTTCCGTTTAAGCCAGGGTGAGCAACATTCGGTTCTAGAGGGCCACAGTGGCTGCAAGGTTTTTGTTCAAACCGAGTTGCTTAATTGGAAACCAGCCCTGGTCTGTAACAGAGATCATATTTAATTTCATGGTTTGATAGTGTTTTAATTCTGTCATGTCAGGTTATTCTAATGTCGCAGATTTTTTTCATTTCCAATGGTATTATCCAAATGATTTCAAGCATAAAATTGATGATTAGTTCTTATTTCTTCATTTTTTTCTCTTCATTTTCCTTTCAAATATTTTATTAAACCAGATAGTTCATGATAAATACCCACAGGTGTAAACGGATATAAGATACTGTAGATGGATAATTTTTGGTTCCTTTGTCATTTGCACCCTATAGCTGATATGGAGCAATTACAAACTGAATTTAGCTGTTTAAGAATGAAGTAAGCAAGGGTGAAAAGTCTTAACAAGCAGGACAACTAAAATGAAGCATATAAACTTTGCTTGAGCAATAAGAGCTTCATCAGCAGTAATTAAGAAATTTGATTGGGACAAAAACTTACAGCCACTGCGGCCCTCAAGGACAAATGTTGCTCACCCACCACACACAGGCAGTGTCTAGGTTATTGTTTAAATTTCATATCTCAATCTTGAGCTTTTAGCACTCTAGCAATGATGCCACATTGATAGATTTATATTATGACACATAAATATAACAGCCGCATCCTAACACTGGGTTGGTTTAAAAAAAATTCTTTGAGTTGCCAATCATCACATTTACACCAATCCAAACATTGTTTTTCTAACAATAATTATAAAAAAAAATTAATTTAAAAGATAAATTCATAATTTTTGTGATTTGGCTTGTAGGTAAGAAGAAGCTGCCCCT
Source organism: Polypterus senegalus (assembly GCF_016835505.1). NCBI lineage: Eukaryota > Metazoa > Chordata > Cladistia > Polypteriformes > Polypteridae > Polypterus > Polypterus senegalus. Next base: position 198,866,355 of record NC_053154.1, read on the forward strand.
GTGCACCTCCCACTGAAGGTGCATTAGGCATGACTCACTAATAAGTAACTAAAGGACAGACTTGGCACGCACTGGAAAAATCTCATCTTTCGAATCCCCTAGGAATATTTGGTTATTCCTCAAGAGAGGCTTAAGGGTAGGCAAGCTTGGTCAGCCCAACTCAACCTGTTGCTACCATGATATTCACTAAGATTGGCATACTGAAAATAATAATGGTAAAAGTGAATTCAAAGAAATGGATTGGATTGCCAGTCCAGTCACTTTCTGTGTGTGGGTTTACTCTGTGCACATTAAGTTTTTATGATACAAACCCAAACATATAGGGGTTAGATTGATAGAGGGGTTAGGATTTGAGAATGTTCCCTGCAATCACCCAGTATCCCAGGATTATTCCCTGCTCTGACTTCCCACAACTCTCTTTTTGTAATAAACATGTTTGGGAAAACAGGAGGTTAAATTAACATTTCCATTAATTTTCCCAATCATTTATTTAGTAATTTCCTTTAATGTTAATTTCCAGTAATTTTAAGTGAAAACATATATTTTCTGTGTAAGAGCACTTTAATACAATACATCTAACCAACTGACAGGTTTTATTTTCCAACCTACCACACTCCTTTTGTTTCAGATGATTTTTATATCAAACTCCTCATATGCTTCCAACATGTAAAATATTCATAATAATAAGTATTATTGGAGATACATAGTCCTTTTGGAAAATAAAAGATTATCAGGTTTAGGTCACCGATAACCTTTCTCCACATAATATAAAAATATGTAACCTTCAGGGCAAGAGTGCTAGAGTGAACATGTGAGGCTATAGTGCATTATCTATGTTTTTTCATACCTTTTTTCATCTGGATCATTTCCTGATAAGTAGGGACATGTTTGATAAGATGTCACAATAACAGGATATTTGTAATTCATATATCTATCACTACTCTCAGTAGGCACCATTGTGCTGGTGAAGTCTAGTCATTAGTATTAGGAATAAAAATGGTCACCAAAAATACAACCTTAAACTGCCCAATGAAATGTATATGACTGGTGTGGCTGTGATTTTAAGGTTCTTCATTTATCCAAGCATCTTCTAACCTAGTTTTTCTTAATCTTTTTTTGTTGTCTTGTCCCACTTCTTCTCATATAAATGTCTTTGCAACCCAATGGGAGGGGGGTATTTCAAGCTTGATCATCAGAGCTAGTCTCCTTTGGCTAATTAAGAATGATCATAGATCCATGGGGTGGTTGATCGAGCATGATTTTTAGATTGGCAACCTATTGCTCAACCCAATACCAATATGAACAACAGTGACTTCCGACCCACTGGTGGTCACCCACGACCCAAAAGTGGGTCACGACCCATTGGTTGAGAAACATGGCTCTAACCTGCTTATTCACTCCAGGAGTAACGCCAGCAAGAGTTTATACTGTCATCACTGTTTGCAAGACAGAAACTAACTCTGGATGAGGTTCCAGACCTCCACAAAAGCAAAAAAGTCTGTTAGGGCTAAAATTATCAAAATGATTGATAATTCCAGATCATTCAAGGATCTTGAGAGGAACTGTTCTTCTTGAGAACAAAGTAAGATTCCCTCTTTGGATTGGAAGACAGATCATCATGGATACACATATATTCTGACAATTTGGATTCTTTAGTTAATAGGGCAATATATTTAAGATATGGAAAGAAATCAAATAAGCTTCACAACAAACATTTTTTGTATTCTTACATTTCAAAGTATTTAATGAATAGAAATGTTGATAATAAATTCATTTTCTGCATCATTAACAATATACAATAATTTTCATCAAATATAGAATATATTATTTTATTAATGTGAGAAACTGCCTATTTCAATAGAGGATCACAATTAGCTGAAGCACATCACCCTAACTTTGGATTGCAGGAGAAAATCCAACCATTAATATTTGAGGCTTGAACTAGTTACATATGTTTTCGAGGTTCAAGCTAATTCATAATTGTACTTAATTTTTTTCTTTGGAGGTCAATATTGAATTGAGATACTCTTTCATTTATAAAAACAGGCCAAATTTCTCCCACTGTACTGTGAGATTTATAGCCAAATACCACAATAATTGAGCTACTTCATTATATTTGCATGTTAATTATTGTGTACTGAATATTATTCCAGTGAAGGTAGTTTTTAACAAACGTTTTTTATCTAATGATATATAATTTTAAATCATAATGTAGAGTTGATGAGAGATAGACAATTAAACTGGACAGAAAGAACAACGTGAAATCATCATAAAATAGAAATTAAATGCAGTGTTAAAAATAATGAATAAGCAATAACAAAAAAATGAAAAATCACAGCCAAGCCTCTAGGTGACAAAGTGGCATGCTGTGTCTTGTTCAAGATATCTAGGTTGCAGTAACACAGCAGGTGTCCTGTCCTGTATAAAGTATGTATGCACAAAACGCAGCGAATATGGTATGTACCACCACCTAAAGCCTTTATTTAACGTCACTAATTTGAAGAACTAAAAAACACCTAAAATATTTGTATTTTTTAGTGGTAAGGAAAGTTTGGCTATCAGTTTTCAAACTTAAATATCATAACATTCCCAAACATTAATTCAGTTTAGAGTCTGGGTCATAGGGGACCAGAGCCTTTCTTAGTTGTTATGGGCACAAGGTAGAAACCAGTCATGGACAGGCCCACTCATATACTTACACAGGGGCAGTTTGAAAACCTCTTACATATACATTTTTGGCGATGTGGAAGGAAGACCAGAGCACCAGGAGAAAACCTATACAGACCCAGGGAAAACATGCAAACATGTTACAGAAAACAAACAGGTGTGTAATTCAAATCCAGGAACCAGGATCTTTTTGCTGCCTGAACTTTAATAACATTAAAATTTTAAATATAACAAAAAAGACAAATTCAAATGAATATCATGATCTCTACACACCAATAAACATATCCAGTATTAAGTGGTCCATTTAAAACTTGCACTTCTGGATTGACAATGCTCCTTTTTAAGTGTAATTTTGTGAAAATGAAACAAGAAGAGCAGAACAAATGTTGACCATTTTTCAGGAATTATACAAGTATTATAGTTATTTTTGCTTTGAATTTAAAAATTTCTCAATTTTTCTGGACCGTAACAAAATTTTTATTTCGAAAGAAGCAGCCTTTGCATTCAGTTTTGGTTAGATTGTTAAGAAGTATGTACAAGGTGGTCCAGATCTAATTATGCAGGTCCAGATCATCTGGATGACTTTGATTTATGTGGGGAAGATTCCAGTTCGGCACGAAGACGATTCTTCATGTCGTCAGTTCGCACACTTCTTGATGGTCCAGGATTTTTCAGGTGATTTTTTATGTAATAAACTTAATAAGTTATAGTGTAATGAAAATTGCATAATTAGATCTGGACCACCCTATATTAGAGTTATAGCAACTGCTGCAATGGATGCTAATGGTCCTATAGGATGGCAAGTTATGAAGAAAAAAAATTACACTCCCTAAACAGCACCTACAAAGTCAAGCAGTTCAGCAATCTAAAGTAATATATAATTGCTTATAATATTAATACCAGGTTGGTTAATTTGATTACCATTATATTAATCTTAAGTGATATTTGCAGTTTAAGTTATTTACGTTTGCATTCAATTGATTAAAGGTGTTGCCATGAGTTACACCTTCCACTAATTGCACAGAGGCACAATTCCAGCTATGTTTGCTGCTGCTTGAAACATAAGGTGAATCCACCATGTTCTTCTTTTCAGCCAAGGGAAGTTAAGTTGTATTGTTAAGTACTGCACAGTAATACAATAGTTAATACTGCTGCTTCACAACTCCAGGTGACTTGGTTATATAACAGCTCTACTCACTGTCTCTACTGAGTTTTTACAATCTATCAATGTCTGTGGGGATTTCTTATGGTACTTCAGTTTTCTTTCACATCAAAATGCTAATACATGTTATGTTAACTTGCAACGTTAAACTGACATACAATAAATAAATGTAGTTACATGCATAAGTGTGTTTTGACACGGTTCAGAAAAATATCCAGATGGCTATTTTCTCAGATCATGCACATTCTCAGACTTGAACTTGGTAACCGCAGGTTTTTCTGTGTTAGAACTGGATGCATATATATATATATATATATATATATATATATATATATATATATATATATATATATATAAATATAAACGTGCATTATTTTAAATTAATTAATATTTAAATAAAATACTAATAAAATAACAGTAATGTTAGAATACCTGTTATGAATTATGTTGAGTATTATACAGTATATTTTAATTGAAAATTGAATCTACTTAATATAGTTGAACGTGAGGGATTATACACATAAATTGTGGAATTTGTGGTAGAATAAAATCAAAAGACTAAGAAAGTGTTGATGTCAGAAATATTCTATAATTTTTGTTACAACACAGATAAATTCACTGATATTCTTTAAGCAAATGACCTTACATTTATGAAACAGTCTGTACTTTAGAAAAACGGATGTCAGTACATTTCTAGTGTTTCGGCAGGAATTCATATAACGAAATGCGATATTAATTTCTACCTGTGAAGGTACAGATACACCCATCTCTTCATTGTATTTAGCTGGCGTGTAATTACACATTGAAAATGATGGGAGCACAGAAATACGCCTGTTAATCTGATGCCGTGCTTTCCTTCAGCAGCGAGACCTTTAATCCTAAAAGATTCCCGGATCAGATTTGGCACATTGGTGCGGAGCCGGCAATTGAGGCAGAGCTCGCTCTGAGCTCGATTAATTCAACCTTAGCGATAAACAGAAAAAAAATCCAAGGTTTCCATCTCGAACCAACCGAAACACGGTTAGAGAGCGAGCAAAGGAGAGAGCGCTTTCCTTGCCCCGACATGACAGTGACAGTCGGCTAGACTCTGAAAACAGAGTAACCGGGGACGGGAGGGCTCGCCCAAAGGCAAGGACAACGACAATTTAGGCTGACAAGGGGATTTACGAGGACGAGAAATGGAAAATGCCGATTCTAACGTACCCGATGGTACCAGCGGTGGGGCTTCAAGCGAGAACGAAACCGCGTCTCCGAAAGGTGAGTGGCTTTCAATTATATGCTGGTTTGGGGGTCAAAAGCGACGGAAGAGGGGAGCTGGCAAGTCGCCGGGTGCTAAAGTATTGCAGTCCCGCTTATTTGGCCGCGCAGCTCATGCTAATCACGAGAAGGCGCGCAGCATCGATTAGATCACCTGCTCAATGAAACTTCTCGCCTGTCACTGAGCTAGGCGTGTTAATTTTCCCTTCGATGTTTACATGCATATTTAATGTCAGTGTGTGCTAACAAGTATTTTCGATATTAATATCCCGTTGACACCTCTGTGTGTATATATATATGTGTGTGTGTTTATTTATTTACTCTAGATGCTTGTGTTATTGTTGGGGTGTAGTTGGGGTTCCAGTCCACTGCGTTATCAATCTCGACCCGACACGCCCACAACTAACACTTCAATTTCTGTAGGAATTGTATTGGCAGACCTGCAGCCAGTAAGACGCGTTCGGATAGGACACACCCCCAACGTTTTGGTGCGCACCGGCACCACGTGGAAGTGTCCAGCTGTGGGGATGGGGTGACACAGGATAGGATGCACTGTTATTCTTTTCTTCACCTGCTGCAGGTGGAGGCATGGAGTTAACACACGGTGGACAGGTTAGAAACAACATCAACTAGAGAGGTGCACAGCAGCACCTGGCTAAAAGACTGCACATATTGCTGTCACCAATCCCCCTAGTACATTTTCTTTGTGTCTGATGAGAGTGCTGCTACGTGTGTACAATTAATTGTCGAGGACTACTTTTGGAGGTATAGAGATAGCTGTTCATGGATCAGCAATTTTGTTTGAATCCAGGGTAATATCCGCTTTTATCCTTGAGGTATTTGAGGTTTGGCATGTAGCAAAGTTTGCACAGAACAATTATTTGCTGAAAGATTTTCCAAATCCACATCTTTTTGACGATATTTGACATGAATGAGTAGTGTATTTTTTACGTTTTCTGCAAAATGTGGATATTTTCTCTCATGTTTGTTTGGGACATGTCTAATTGTTTCCTATTTAAATGAAAAGAGATGTGTACTGTCTCACTTCTGCTAAGATACTACTTCATAACTCTCCATTGCCACAGGCTGCGGCTTACCCCTGTGGCTGAACAGATCTAGATGTATCTGACAGGAAACACTTTTTTATTCACTTTTAAATTTGCTTCTTCTGTGCTTTAGGTTGGTAGATAGATTTGTTTGATATACCAGCACAACTGGGTGGCAAATATGAATGTTATATGAAAGTCTTTAATGCTATTACGTATGCTAAATTTTTTTAAGGCGTATCTTCAAAGTTATCTCTAAAACACAGTGTGAAGTATACAAAGATTTGCATATGCACACTTTGGTCTCAATTCATACAAACAGCTGGGTGAGATGCCTACCTTTGACAGTGTGTGCAGTGTTAGCATATGCATATATACAGGACATATCCATGTTATGCATAGTAAGTTACAAAAATTACCTTTCTTCACAGATCTAAACATGTGATTCCAGTATATATGTATGTGTTTAAACATGACATAATTTGAGTCAAATTTTCCCATTCTCTCATCGGACATGAATGTAGACTATATGGACCATAACTGAAAGTGAGGAGATTACTAAAGAGATAAGCAGTAAGCACCTACCCCCACCTGCCAGTCAGTCCTATGTTCATATTCAGCATAGAAGTACCTAGAGATAGTAATGTTTGCATTCATGCACCTTTTGTGCTGTGGGCCTCCCTCCAAACCTTGCCTGAAAGTAGACATGAATTAGTGGTTAGCTGTTTCCTAGTCACGCATGCTGTTCTTATGTAATACAGGCCTCAGGATTTTATTTTTTTACCTAGTCATTTACAGTGACTTAGAGAAGTCTGTTTTTTCGTTAGATATCTTTTGCACATTTTTAAATTCTATTTTCCCTTGTTGTTAATTTCCTGTAGTACTTGTGACTGTTTAACTGTTCATTTATAGATGTTTAACAGTTGTGGTAGTAGGTTTCTCATTAGAGTTTCAATGAAAAGTGAAGAATTTTTCCAATAACAGTTTACAATTGAACAATATTTTCAATACAAAAGGTATTGTCTATACAGTACTGTATTAGTAATTTTAACTGTTCAACAGCGCCAAGTTATTTAATTATGATTTTTTTGTTTTAATTTTTATATATATTTTTACTTGAAGGGATATCTGGGCATTCATTTCCATCTTTCTACTTTATTTGGTGTAGCTATTCAATCCAGTTTTAAATGTTTAAAAATATTTTTAAATGTAATCCTCATATGACAGTATAAAATGATGTTTGTGTCATTTTAGATTTTTGTTCATAGCAGTTTGGTACTTTAACATTTGTATTTTATAATTCGACTACAGTGAACTAAATGAAGTGATTGAGACAAATCTGAAATTTTTATTGTTAGTTCTTTTTGTAACAAAAATTAATTCTTGTCAGGGGCATTGCCTAACCTACTACTTAACTTGAAACAAATCCAACTAAATGTATAAAAAATACTATGGCGTCAATTTCTTTGCAAATGTGGCAAGTTCTGTACATCAAATGCTGTCTTTTCATTGTTTTTCAGTAATTTTAATAAATATGTTATTGTAGCAAGTTATGTACATCAAATGCTGTGTTTTCATTGTTATTGTAAATTGATCTTTGTAACGTTGGTTTTCCTTCTGTGGAAAAGCAACATTCCTAATATGTAATTGTTCTTCCCATGTTACCTTCTTGAAATGTAGTTTACATTATTCTTTACTTGATGCATTAAGCTGAATTTGAAATTTTCACATTTCAAGGTATGTTTTATTTTGGGTTTCATCATGTTTAAAAGAGAGATGTGGTATTTTGAGAGTGAAACATATAAACATCTTGCATCATCTGCCCCCCTGCATTTGGAAAATTATGTAGGCTGCAACTTTCTGTCCTGCTAAAGGTCATCATCCATCTCTATTTGCTGAGTAAACTTTTTGATTTTCTTTGTTTTGAGGTTACAAAATTTCCCTGACACTTAATAGTAATGTTTGGTAAAGAACTCTTAGTGTTTTTTGTTTTTAATTTGATGTCATCTATACAGTGTGTCTACTCAAGTACCTACAATGGTGTACGTTTTACAAAACGCCTACCTGGTTAAGAGCCAGGGTATCTTACTATTTTATGAATATTTTCATCTGAGAAAATTCCTGGCAGCTGCACCCACATCAGCTTGCCAAAATCTGAATCCTCTAAAGCTCCCAGGGAGTAGAAACCAGCTATACCTTATAGCTCTAGATTTAGTTTATTGAATGTTTTCTTACTGCTTATCCACTTGATAGGTGTTCATTACACAAATGTTACTAGTATGTAGTTTCCATGGTATTATGTTTTATTGTTTTCATGTAGTATGTAACCAAATAGATGAGCATTGGAGTAGGATTCTGTTTAAGGTTGCTTTCTGGTATGTTTGTGTTATAAAATATGTGATCTTGAAAAAGTTTGTATTCCCAATTCTGAGCAAAATCTATTAACAGTTCATTTATGTTTTATGTGCTGGATCAGTTCTCTGCATAACAATTTTTGTTATCCCTTCACTTTTCCTTTTAGGTTTGCAATCCCTGTATTTACTCATTGTTAGTGTTTTTGCAACAATTTATGTACATTCTACAAATGTAAAAATCAGTATGCATTAGTATAACAAAATGGACTTTTCTTGTTTTCATTTTCTACTTATGAGATAAAATATTTCAGAGAACCATGTAGGTTATTTGCTGTCTATTATTCTTTTAAACAAAATAATGCTGGAATATGTGTAGTATGTATACAAATCCTATAGTGAAATAACATTGTATGCACAGTATCTGTTTTTATTCTTTGGACTAAGTAAACAAAATCTTAAAATTATGTGCTGAGCCCTACTATAATGGATAACTAATCAAATTAATTCATAGTCGAATTATACTAGCAATGGAATTACTCCAAAGGCTTATATATGTGTATATTGATGCTTTTGGAAACTTGCAACATGTTTCCAAAAATCTTATTTTTCAAGGGTATGATTTATGAATAGGTGCAGGTGGCAGAGGCAAAAGAAAAGTAGATTTTTACAGATAGCAGAGTTAATTTTAGTAAAACAGATACTAAGTTAAAACCCCAAAAATACCCAAAGTGAAATATATCAGTCATACATGCTTTAATTTGAGACTCCATATATTTAACACATACCCATTGTACAGTATACAGTAGTTGTTAGAAGAAGTCTAAGTCCATGCATTCACCTAGCTAGCCACAGAATAGCTAGTGTGGCTGGCAATATGGCTGGTAAAACTGAGAAGCATGCTTTTGAAAGGCATATTCAGTATGGGTAATTAGCTGTAGTAAAGTGACCCTGTCACTAGCATATTCAGTTTGCCACAGGTGCTCAAGATTCCTTTTTATGCAGAAGTAATTTCTAAGCACACACACAGTAGGTTAGTTAGTAAGGTGCACAGTGCAACAAAAACATTTCTGAAAGCGCAGAATTGTGCTAAAGCATTTGTTGTCTAAACTGTACTTAAATATATGTAAACTGTATTTATGGGTGTGAGTGTGTGTGTGTGTGTGTATTAATATTACTTATTACATACATTCATTTTGGCATCCAACTCATGTTCAGTATGTATGTTTATTTTGTAAAGCAGTGAATAGCACCCTTAGCTCATTTTTAAGGAGATTACTTATAGTGTCTCAGTCTTGTCCAAGTAACTGTTTTTGTTAAAAAGATATATGTACACAGTATTTATAACAGTATTCACTTCCTTACAAGTTTTCACATTTTATTTTTATAAAACTTGGAATCACAGTGGATTTAATTTCACTTTTTTGACACTGATCAACAGAAAAAAGATCTCTGCAAAGTGATCTAAATTAAGTACAAATATAAAACAACAAATTATTTGGGTCATAGAACTAGTTAAATGGTCATAACTGTAGTAAAGGGGTTTTAGTTCATTGTAGTATCTGGAAGCTCCAAATTGAGTCAGTGCCATGGCCTAACATACACAATGAAGACAAAATAACATGTTATGTCTATTTATTTGTGTCATTTTGTTTTTGCGCAATAAAAAGATGATCACAAAAAATGACTGAAATGTGCAAGTCAGACAATGGATATATAAATATTCAAGTTGCTGAATATCACTCGGAGTACAACTAAATGAATCATTAAGTAATGGAAAAAGTATTGCATAGGTATAAATCTAAATAGAACAGGTTATCTATCAAAACTATGCAAGTGGGAGACTAGTCGAGGGTTGCCACCCTCAGTGGTAAAGATTGGAGAAACTTTATGGGTTAGTGGAAAAGAAAAAAGTACATACAACATCTTGGCTAGTGTTTTCCAGTCGGTACACGCAAGACTCTGAAGTCAGCTGGAAGAGGATTCTATTGTCTGATGAGACCAAAGATGAAAATTTTGGCCATCAGACTAACTGCCATCTTTGGTGTAAGCCAAACAATGCAAATTTCCAAAGTCACAGTATGATGCATCAGTTGCATCAGTATGCCCTGGAAGGCATGTGAGGGTAGAGGGTAAAATGAATGCAGTAAAATAAAGGGAAGTCCTGTAGAAAAACCTGATGAAGTCTGCAAAAAGCCTGCACCTTGGAAGAAGATTTGTTTTCCAGTAAGAGAAAGGCTTGTAGCATAAATACAAAGCTAGAGTGGCTTAATGATTCAGCCACTCCAGGACATTAACAGAGTCCAGATTTTAATCCAATTGAGAATTTGTGGCTGGACTTGAAAGGCTGTTAATATTGTTTTGTGTTGCATGCTAATTTTGCTCTTTCTTGTCGTCATGCAAGTGTATAATAATTACAGAAAAGATATATATATACACAATTATAGTAAATGGCACATCTGGTAAATAAAAATATTTAAGTAGCTCAGTTGGAGTATACTATCATAAGCATAGTTACCTAAATATGATATACTTTGTTTTATTAATATTTTACTGTGCTAATACAAATATAAGTAGACTGCATGATGGTATAGTACCTTGACTAGGGATTTTTTCTGCTTTTTGCTCTGTGCTATCAGGACAACCTCTGGCACCCGGCAGCCCTGAATTGGATTTTAGTTTGTGAATGTTATTTTAAAATGTTTTCAATACTAACAAAATGCATATTAGTGTAAAATATTTCAGTTTAGGAGATGGAAAGCAATTACCTATGTATGTCAATCTTTAGACAATATTTAAAAAGATGATGTGTGTGTATAATCACATCCTTTATGTAATAGATTGTAAAAATGGAGGAGGTATGGCACATGATGGTAATGTTCATTAGTCTGTTTTTATTTTTTTATAGAATTCACTTTAAAACTCTTATTCTGTGTGGACTGACATTTTCTAAGGTCACAGCTGTGGATTGCAGGTTTTCATTACAACCAGTCTCTTTAAGAAGTGTTTAATTCATGAATGTAAATTGACTCTGCCCTTTATTAGATTCTTTGTTTACCAGCTGTAGAGTAACCAGCAGTGCACCTCTTGCATTTACTACAAATATTTTGCTAAACGTGAAGGTTATACAGTTTCCATCAATTTCAAGGAGTTCATATTGTTTACTTTAAAATGTTCTCAAACAGTACAATTCTATACTTGAATAAAGATAGATAAAACTTTTGCCCTTTCATTAAACTGAAAATGATAATTTTGTTGTTTCTCGTGCAAAGCCTAAGAAAGTGAATTGTCATGTATTTTATGGCCAAGATCATTAATTCATGATTTTTATATACATTAGTTTGCCTTGGTACCATACTAGAGCTGAGCCAATGATCAAAGATATCTTCCATTGTCGATTGGCTGAGCACATCGTCAGTGTAAATAAACATCATCAACTGGCTCCAGACATTTGCAGAAATTTCCTAAAAGTGCCAAACTGCATCCATTAGTTGCTTTTTTTCTTAATCTTGTGTGCCTCACAAAAAATCCGTCAAGCACTCATATTTGCTGCAGGAGCAACGCAATATTCCTGACTTTAGCTAGTTTAGGAGTAGTATGCTGTAGCTGAGGGAAGGCAGCCAGATCAGTGTGTCACACACAAAGTTTGAATGAGTGTCAAGAGTGTCATAGTTTGTAACTCTTCATATCACTTTTTTATTATGCTTAAAATGGCTGTGCACTATGGTCATACAAGTTGTGATTGTTTTGAGACTTTGACTGGTTTACCCACTTTAAAGGGTCACCTGAAGCTGTTCATTTGAATGATGAAATGTCAGCTCATACAGCGGGTGACTGATCCACAGGCTAATTCAGTTTTTCAGCAAAGTTACAATATTTTTCATTCACCTTCTGTTTTCCTAAGCTACTTATCCTGGGCAGGCTCACAGGGCTGCTTGGAGCCTATTCTTGTAATGTTGTATTTTACATAACCTACATATGTAGTGAAATGTGTGTGCGAGACAAGGAAGGTGGCAGTCTAGTGGTGCTTCTTTAGTCTTGCAGGCAGTACTTGAAGTGGGCTGGTACCAGCAGCGCTTGAGGCTTCATGGGGATTCCCTCTCGTTTCAATATCATATAATAATATACATGCACACCGACCTCGTAGGTGAAGGCCTCCAGCCCCGCCATGTAAAAGTAATAATGAATTGGGAGTTTCCACTGCTTGAGGGCAAATATGAATGTAATTTTACTGTGCACATTAGATAATAAGTCTGAGTACTGTATATATGAAAGCAGTGCCTTAATTTTTTTTTTGTATGTAAAAGTCAGTGCCATTGATCTTCTGCACATTGTATATTGAAAGTTCTTTATAGCAGTCAACTTTCAAAAGACTAACTCCTGTGTCCTGAGCTAAAATGTCCATGCACTTTTCCCCCATCTTCCTGTGCAAAGGCTTTCAAAGGGTACATAGGTAGAGCAGCTAATTATTTGTAATCCACAAGTGTCTCTTCAACCATGGCCCATGTTGGTAGCAAACATCTGTCATGTCTTGAAATGGCAACGTGATGATGTGAACTTTTAAGACATTGCACAGCCCAAACCATACCTTTTTCTTTCTGTTGTTTCTATATACAGTGCATCCGGAAAGTAAACATTTTTTCACATTGTCATTATGGGGTGTTGTGTGTAGAATTCTGATTAAAAAAATGAATTTAATCCATTTTGGAATAAGGCTGTAACATAACAAATGTTTAAAAAGTGATGCGCTGTGAATACTTTCCTTATGCACTGTAAGCTTGTAGAGAAGTTGCATTAGGAAATTCTTATGTAGGTTATGCTCATATGCTCTGCTGACATTTAAAAAGAATTTATTATACTGTTAGGGATGCTCCTATCATGTTTTTTTATCTCTTTAATAAACATCTACAGTAAACTCCTGCATAACCAGACACAGAGGTGCCTTATTTTCTATATTAAAGTGTTAACTTTGGTATTTTTATAGTTAAACTATAGACCACAGGTGTTACCTCTTTATTTTTATTAACAAATGAAATTAACTTAAAAAAGCAGTTTTCACCATGTATGCGTATATGTGTGTGTGTATATGTGTATATATATATATATATATATATATATATATATATATACTCACATATTATTTTTTTTAATTGATATTGGCAATTACTACTACTACAACAATTACACTATGTAAATACATGCACTTGATTGCACTACAGTTTCTTGCTATTAAAATACACTTTTACTATATTTAGTCTTTTTTTTTTTGTTTTGTTTACTTTTTCTCGGTGTACCTGCTAGACATTGCTAATTCTTGAGGTGTAATTGTAAATATGGATTAACATTTAACTTACACAGCACTTGCCTTATACCAAACCTTGTACTGTAGGACACGCACAAACAAATAGTGGACACGGAACAAACATTTAAAAAGCTCAAATCTGTCAAATGTTCATGAGATGTTTATCAAGAATATATAAATGTTAATATGTTTAAGAAGCTTAAAAATAGACACATTTTGCTGTTAGGTGAAGAATGCTATTGTTTACTAAGCAGCAATTTCACATTCTTCATCTCTTCTTTTTCTAAATGAAAATATAAGCTTGCTGTATCTACCAAAAGCTCATATATCATCCAAACTTGGGCAAGCAGTGTTTGTTTTAATTAACAACAAAATAAATAGGTCTGAATTCATTAAAGTAGCTTTTCTCGCCATTTGCCCTAATTACACAGGACGACTTCTCCAATTCCTTTTTTTTCTAGTTTATTGCTTTCTTTAAGGCAAAGGGTAGTATTCCGTTTTCTGTCTTTCTCTGGTAGTGTGTCTTACTGCACTTTGTTTATAGAAAGTAAAAGATGTGCACTTGCTACTACCATCATACCTCATGTAAAGGAGCACTAGAGCTAAATAAAAGTAAAGTGTAGAAAAACAGGTGCTGAAAAAATCATTTTTTGTGATTGGCCAATTTGCTGGTGACCAAGTTAGTCTTTTGTAGTGGAAATCATCAGATTTAGATTAACATCTCATCGATTAGAGCATTATTATATACTGTTGCTTCATTGTTCTTTGCTATAAAGAAAATAAAAACTATCAAAAATAAACACCAAAAGTTGCTTTATTAAGTGCTAGTCATGAGATGCTGATACTGCTTTACATCCAAACCAATTATTTCATTTTTATTTTGTTTATTGAATCATATTTTTACATATTTTGTAACAAACAACCTTGGTAATAGTGTTGTTTAATTCAAGTGATTTGACTGTGTGTCTTTTCTAGGTGCCTTTGCAGACGATACAAAGCCTACCCATGTCTGTCTGTCTATCAGTCTGTGTTTATGAAACACCCTGGCTCCCAGTGAACCAATTTTATTGACAGTTGGCACACTTTTTCCATCAGGGAAATTTTGTCATTAAGATAACTTGAATAGAATGTGCAGTATACATTTTTAAAATATCAAAATCTCCCATTGAAAAGCATTGCCAAACTTCCAAACTTGTATGTCTTAAAACAGAGAAACATTCGGTTTGACTTTGATTACTGATTATTTTATTGTTGCAGATTTGCTTTGAGAGAGGTGAGCTTGTATGTTTTGTATATTTTCCCCTTTTAGTCCTTCAACAGCCATTCCTGGCTTCAAAACATATATCTAATACAGGTTAATAAAACGTCAGTAAGCTGCTGGTACACCAGCTTACCTCTTTTGCTGCTTGTAGTATGTTAGCCATTAAAGTTACAAAGAAAAAAAAGTAAAAAATAAAGCAATGTCATTTATTTAGAATAGAATGTAAGAAGAAAAGAATTATGTAAGTTTTGTTTATATAGAGTGAGAATATAAATCCTTAGTATTTACAGTATGTTATATTAAAAAGAACTTCACAGTGGCATTGGCTGCACATTATAATGATTCAGTATTTTTCAGACACTTAAAATTTACCAGCAACATTCTAGACCTACTGTCTATCGTGATCTGAACCGGGAAACAATTTTACCTTGAGACAAACATGTTTGAGGTCTTTGGGTACATATTTCAAAAACCAATGTCATTTTTACATCACTTGATTTGGAGTCAGTTCTATCTGAAAGCTGTTGAGGCACCACACACCACTTTGGGATATGTTTTTAACTACATGTCAAGTGCTATTAAGAAGTGTGTATTTAATGTACTGTAGTCTGCCAACACATGTAATTGCATTATATTATCACTGTTATTTTTGAAAATTACTCACTGTTGCAAAACTGTTTCTTACAAAAATATGTGATAACTGACTCTTTGAGTTAACTAAAAATGTAGAAAGTTCCAGATTTCAAATCAGTTAACTAATTCCCTGAAGGGTACCTAAAACAATTACTTTTTTTTTCTTTATGGTTGTGTGTGGGTGACAGCAGTGTCTGCATAGTGCAGATCTTACATTGTCAAAATCAGAGTTTATTAAATACCTCTGGGTATTTTTCTGGCAATCAGTTTTATCACTCTCACTGTGACAATGTTGAAAAGCATCGCCACCATCAGTGTTGCCTAATACCAGTCTTTACTTCAAAATGGAGTTTACACTGCAGGTGAAATTTGTATAGAAACTGTGTACTATCAAGTGAAGAAAGTATCAGTTTTATGTAGGAATGAAATCTTTAGTCAGAACGCTGACTATGAAATAGACTTTCTTTCTTTTGGGCAACAGGCTTAATTTTCAGTAGATCATTGCAAACTACTAAATAGTTACATTTCAGTAAACCGTGAAAGTAGAATGAGAAGAAGAATGGAGTTCACTGAGATGGAGAATTTCAGCAATACACTGCAACACATTTCTCTCTTGAGGACTGTGTGGCAAGCAATCATTTTGGTTTTTAGGAGAATAGCAAAGCAGTTTCTCTCTTCTGTACAAGATTGTAAGGAAACTTATTTGCATCCTTGCAACCAAAGCTAGCAACAACCATAATATCAGCAAAGCAGGTTGTGTTATAAGATAAATTTGGAACCAAGTGAATCCTGGTACAGTGGACCAAATTTTATTTCTTCACCCAGCTGCCAAATACACATGTTAAGTGTCCTAAACTCTTTAGACTAGTGAAAACAATGTTTTGATAAGATCCTATACAGTGACTATACACATGCACCATACAGTTAATCTAAACTGGGGTAAGCCACTTTGTTCCTTGTGGGCCGCTGTAGTTGCAGGTTTTTGTTCCAACCCAGATGCTTAATTAGAAACCAGTCCTTGCCAATAATAGATCTTGTCTAATTTCATAGCTTCTTAGTATTTTAACTCTATATTGTCAGTTCATTCTTTATAATAGAATGTTTTCCTTTGTTAGGATATTATCCAAATGATTTAAAGCCTAAAATGGACGAGTAATTTACAATACTTCATATTTTCTCTTTAGTGTCCTTTTAAGTATTTTATTAAGCCAAATAGTGCACAATGAATACACAGAGGCGTAAATGGAAACAAATGAGTTGTAGAGCTGCTGGGTCCTTTGTCATTTGCATCTTATTGCTAGTAAGAAGCAATTAAATACAGTGAATGCAGCTATTTAAAATCTTTATAAATAAAATTGCAAATATACTCTGAATCAAATGACAAGGAGCAGAGAAGGAGTTGTCTGAAGTAGACAATCCGGTAGCAAACAAGTCCAAATATAGAACCCAAAAAAATGGTAAAAAAGCAGAGCAAGAAAAGGTACAAAAATCCAGGAACAAAATAAATTAAATCACACAGTAAGACAGAACTCCCCAACACCACAAGCCATATTCAGTTAACCAGAAGAGAATGCTTATTTCCTCAGTCTTTACAAGACTGTAGACAGTCTCTATACAATAAAAGGCACAAAATATGGAACATATTTAGACAAGCAGAGGCACATAGAAAATAAATAAATGACAAAACTGATAAATACATAGTTAAACAAATAAGTAACAATATTGACATAAACAGAAGAATGAAAAATGAACAAAAAAGACAAAAGAATTTAAACGCAAGCCTAGTAGAGTCCCTAAGTTTTATATACAATAAAATTTAACAAAAAAGTCTTCAGGTTTCATAAGAAATTATATTTGTTAACCTCCTTAGCATTGCATTTTATTACAAAAAAACATAAAAAGCGTTGTAATTTATGTTTTTGGTATGAAATTTTTTTATTAAATCTCAAAAGTATAATAATGATGTAAATAAAAGTAATGATGAATAAAAATAATAATATGAAATGAACAATAATAACAAAAATAATAAAAGTAATGATAATACTACTAATGATGCCAATATAGTATATAATCTCAATACAAGTCTTTTGTGTGGTAAATCTTAAAGCATGGTGAAAGACACAATCCAACGTCACATTCAGGACAATAATAGCATGTTTGTTTTGGATTTTCTTTCCAGATTTATCAGTTTTTGAACAGCACACTGTTAGAGGTATGTAATCAATAAAATGTGTACCAATAAGACTCTCTGGATTGATCTGCAATGTGCTGGGTCGAATGTCTCTTTAGTGGTGGTGTGGACGATGGATGTGCAGCAATGATTTGTTCTACTGTACAAGCTGCCATGTAAAGTTTGCATGAATAAAGTTTTGCTAGCTTTTTGTTTGTATAAGACGAGTGCATTCCAAATACACTGTTACACCAGATGACAAAATATCTTTTTGTAGTATTTCTTTTTTTGCCTCTACATAACAGGATAGAAAGTCAATTCTTGACCTTTGCTGCCCATCGTGCTATTGTAGCCGACCACAGCACAAGGCTTCGTAATCGGCTAGTTGCCTTTTGTCTGAACCATGATTGTAACTGCATTATCTACAGTGCTGTGAATACAAATGTCTTTCTTTGTCTTTCCATTTCAGCACAAGCACTTCACCCTTTTGCCAAGCTACTAGCACACCTCACTGTAATTTGGCTCTACCAAAGTCATCAGGCATGCCACGATGGTTGGACATTGTTCCATATGTGTCAGTCTTTCTTTTCAGCAAGATGTCAAATAGCTCTGGCGAAGTATAAAAATTGTCCACAGTTGCACAGTACTGATTGTATGTTTACAGAACCAAATTCAAAATGTATCCTGTTTTAGATTCATAAAGCTTGTAAAACTTTATGCTAGTCTTGCTCTTTTTGACGCAATGTACTGTATCCAAGACAGTCAGCCCTTATAAGCCATGAGACTTTCATAAATGGTGACATCACAGTCCAGAATGTGAACACTCTGAAATTTTGCTACAGTGGCCTGGTATATTTCACAATTTTTTTTTTTAATTTGGGTGCTAGATGTGTATTCTCATCAAAGTCTTCATTGTTGGTAAAGTGCAGATATTTCATGATTAGTGAAAACCTGCACTCAGACATAATTTCTCCAAAGAACGGCAGCACTGACTGCACTTTTACAGCCCAAGTGATTCTTGGTTCTAACGCTTATGCAAGAGGCATCTCTGTCGCCCGAGTGACTCTCGGGACTAATGCTTTTGCCACGGTTTTTGCAGCCTGAGTAATGCTCAACCTGACTCAGTTCCGATTCCACTGTGTATCTGCATGTGTCATATTTTTTGGAATGGTGATTTGGGAAAAATAATTCTGTGATGGAATCTTGTATCTTCTGTCCAATTTGTATATTAGACTCATAAAACCATCTTTGGTCACAATGTTTATGGGTATGTCCTTAGCCAAATAACAAGTTATTACATCTGTTATTTTTCTGTGATCTTTGTACAGTTGTTCATAAGTAGTCAAACTTACAAAAAATTAAGTGTTGTTGCAGTGATGGCAAGGTTTTAGATTTGCTGCTATTTGATATATATGGCTTGGTTAGTTTTGAATTGTTTGTGTATTTTTTTAATGGTTATATTGAAGATGGTTATGAATGTTGGTTTTGATTGCCACAAATGTTTGGCATGTTTTACACAATACCTGTGTTTATAACCCCTCCTCTCTCCTGAATTGAGAATAATTCCGAATAGCAGAAGTGCTGCTCTTTTTCACCACAAGCTCTTCATTTACCATATTTTCTTCGCTCATCTCTTCTTTCTCAGCCAAAGTGCTAGCTAATCTCACCAGGGCTTATCTGATTGGCCAAATGGTGAGAATGCATGGCCTATGCATCCAGGGATCTGTCTGACAGGTCAAATGTTTACATGTTAAGTGTGAATGTATGATGCATGTAAATAAAATAATCTATTCATTGCATTTCAGACAGACTTTTGCCATGTGTTTATCAGCATGTTCATATTGCGAAAATGTGATTTATCAGTCAGTGCTAACATGAATATGAAGAAATAACTCTTAAGTTTTGGAAAATATTTGTAATATTTTTGGGAGCATGATAATAATTTGCAAAAGTTACACTCGCCCTCAAGAGAATACACCAACCAACAACAATCCGTTGCATACCCTATGTTGATTGTAGTGATGGACAAGAACAATTTTTTACCTTAAATTTTCATGGAAAATAGAGATAACAAAATTTTTATATAATGGACTTTAATAGGGACTGGTTGAGGCAACACTGAAAAATGGCAAACAATATTAAAACATTGTGATGGAACCAGGGTTTTAGCGAGCCTCAAACCTCAACATGATCACATGAACACAGTCTCGAGTTCAAATAGTGCATGGTTTATTAACCAAATTCGCCTTCAAAAGTTGACAAAAGCACAGGTTCAAGTAATCTCTCCTACAATCTCCTCACAATTTCTCTCCTTTCACCATCACACTGTCCTCCAGTTGAGTTCTGCCTTCCTTCCTTCCTTCCAGTCAGTTTCAACTTTCATGGATAAGGGAGTGTGGCCCCTATTATTGTGGACCCAAGAATACGTCCGGTGCCAGGGCTTCTGCAAATTGGAAGTTAATCTGGGTCATATGAAAGTCCCATAAATTGGGGAACACATATCCCTGCAGCACCCTCTTACGGCACTCGTAGACCCCAGCAGGGCTGTTCTGCTGGACTACATCTCCCAGCATACCCTACTGGTTCCCTACTGGGTACCGATATCTGGGGTCACTGCCATGAAGCGTCCTGTGGGAGTAAAGAGTCCAGAGCAACATCTTCCAGTAGATTGTTTGTCCATCCCCTCTGGCCATCACTTCTGGGTCTGGAACCTTTCTCTCCCATGGCTGAGATGCTTTTCTACATGGTTGGAACCTCCTTTTCTGGTCGGGATGCTTGTCCATCCCATGTGGCACTTACAACATCCATGAAAAAATCTGATATAATTTACATGTCAGTTATCCAGTGATATGCTCACAGCATCTATAATACATAATTGTTTGGTAAAATATTGTTAAATAAATATTTCCAGAAGATCACAGTAGCATGCTAAAAGTGAATGGCATTCCAATAGTATTGAACCTTTGAATTGAAGACCCACTTGCCCCCTCATTTATTGGTCAAGAGCCCTGTTTTCAATTCAGAAGCTCCAGTTCGCTTGAAAGTCAAACCTGGATGGGGTGTCTGACCAACTGTCCATGAGGTCATGGCACCGGGAAAAGGCATCAGCATTGGCCTGCAGCAGACCTCGACGATAAATGACCAAAAACTTGTAAGGCTGTAGGTCTAAAAACCATCTCGTGACTTGTGGATTTGAATCCCTGTGTAACGCCATCCACTGCAAAGGTGCATGGTCAGTCACCAGGGTGAATTCACATCCCAAGAGGTAGTACCTCAGCTGAGTAATCGCCCATTTAATCGCCAAAGCCTCCTGCTCCCCTGCCACTTACCTGGTCTCTCAGTCCAACAGTTAACAACTCAGGTACATAACGGGGTGTTCCACTCCATCAACGTTTTGGCTCAGCACGGCAAGACCTGTGTCCGAAGGATCCGTCTGGAGAATGAAAGGCAAAGAAAAATCAGGTACTAAATTGGAGCTGACGTAAGGGCCTGCTTAAGGTCACTAAATGCAGTGTCTATAGCATCATCCCAAACCACGTGGTTAGGTTTCCCCTTCTTTGTCAGGTTTGTCAAAGGCGTTGCTTTCTCAGAAAACCGAGGTACAAACCGACGATAGAAACCCGCTAAACTGAGAAATGCTTGTACCTACCACGTGGTTATCGGACGGGGCCAATTCACTATGGCATCTATTTTGGAGCATTGTGGTTTGACCATACTCCGGCCCACTAGGTAACCTAAATATTTGACTTCGACTAATCCAGAATAGCATTTCTTTGGATTAATACGAAGACCGGCATTCACTAGTGTCTGCAATACAGCCTTAGCCTGCTGTAGGTCCTTCCAGGTGATGGAATTGATGGCAACACCATACAAGTAGGCAGCACTATACGAATTATGGTGTTGGAGCACTTTGTCTACCAGACGTTGGAAGGTAGCGGGTGCCCCATGTAATCCAAATGGAAGTACACGATACTGCCAATGTCTGCTAGGAGTGCTAAGCGCAATCTTTTCCTTTGCGGAGTCCATTAAGTGAACCTGCCAGTACCCCTTTGTCTTATCAAGAGTAGTCAAAAATTTGCCATGTCCTAGCCGCTCGAGGAGGTCATCCACTCGTAGCATAGGATAGGCATCGAATTGGGAGACTTGGTTGTAAGGTGTTCTCTGACTGTAACCCCTGGTTTTGTCACTATGTCATGTGCAACCAGGGAAGTTCGTCCAGGATTTTCGCTCACTACCTCTGGGACAGACAGGATAACTGCTTCGAGCTCCTTTCGCTGTTGGCGAGTCAAATCATCACCGATGTTAAGGTGCAGTTTATGAGTAAAGAGTGAGCAGGGCTGTCCGGTGGAGGGATCGGGGATCCCTTTCATTCTACGGTTTCGGCAACTTGACATGGTAAATCCGCTGTCTACGTTGACGATTAGGTTGGATAACTAAATAATCGACCAGATCCTTCCTCTCCTTAAAATCATATGTGCCTTGCCAATTGGCCAGTAGTTTGGAATGTGAGGTAGGAACCAATACCATGACATGATACCCCGGACGGAACTCCCGAAGGGACGTGCCACAGTTATAACAATGAGCCTGGGCTGCTAGCGCCTTCTCCATGTGAGATTTTAGGATAGGTCTAATTTTTGCAAATCTATCGTGTAATTGCGTGATATATTCAAGTATATTTACAGAGGGAAGGGCCTCCTCCTCCTAACCTTCTTTTAATATATCCAATATACCTCGGGGTTGTCGTCCATACAATAATTCAAATGATGAGAACCCCATGGAGGCTTGTGGGACTTCCTGATAGGCAAAAAGGACGAGGGGGAGGAGATGATCCCAGTTCCTTCCATCCTCATTGACTTCCTTGCGTAGCGTCTGATTGAAAGTTTGGTTGAACCTCTCGACTAGGCCATCTGTTTGAGGATGATATACAGTGGTCTTTAAATGCTTTATTTTCAGTAACTTAGCTGTCTCTCTGAACGTCTCTGAGGTAAATGGCGTCCCTTGATCCGTCAGGATTTCTGTAGGGATTCCGACTCGTGCAAAGACCCCTACCAACTCCCGTGCGATAGCTTTGGAAGTCGCTGAGCGTAATGGAACAGCTTCAGGATATCGGGTGGCATAATCCATCAGGACCATTATATATTTATGACCCCTGGCTGAAGGCTCTAGGGGTCCCACCAGGTCAACCCCGATACGTTCACACATCAATCAGGGGTAAAGGGATTAGAGGAGCATGGTCACTCCTAGGAATCTGCTGTAATTGACATTCCGGACAGGACACGCAAAGCGGCGGACCCTCCTCATTCATCCCAGGCCAAAAAAATTGGCACTAGATTTGCTTTAAAGTGTTATCGGGGCCTAGATGGGCTCCCGGGAGGTAGGTATGAGCAAGTTCACAGACTTGTTGCCAGTAAGTCCATGGGACTAAGAGCAGTGACCTCACCCTTCCTTCATGATCTGCCACCCGATATAAAAGGTCATTATTTAATACAAAATGAGGACCTTGTGGCACAGGATGTGTTGTGAGCTGGCCATCTACTAAGACCACTGCATTTTTTGCAAATTTAAGGGAGTCATCGTTCCATTGCTCCTTTTTAAATGAAACCGGGGTCTGCCTAAACTGAAACTGCAGACGACTGAGGGGATCAGACTTGACCTCAAGGGGCGTGGTTTCAGCCCGAGCCGACGCAGTGCTTAGTGATGATGTAGCGCTTTGCGATGGCCCGGCTGTTTCCACGTCATTCTCAGAGGCCACATTTTGTTCCCCTACCGGCTGTGTACACAACGTGGTGGTAGCTGAGGACACAGAGTTGGTGTCCATAACAAGACCTAGTGTCTTTGTAGGGATAGCAAGTGTTATGTCAGATTTGGTGGAGGCTCCATCATGCGGTGGGGCTGTTTCTAGTTCAGGGACTGGGGCCCTTGTTAAAGTCGTGAGGTCGGATGAATTTAACCCAATATCAACTAATTATTCAGGATAATGTTCAAGCATCAGTCCCAAAGTTGAAGTTACGCAGGGGTTGACAACAAGACAATAACCCAAAACACAGTTTGAAATCTATAAAGGCATTCAGGCAGAGGGTAAGTACAATGTTCTGGAATGGCCATCACAATCCCCTGACTTGAATATCATTAATATCTATGGCATGATTTGAAGCAGGCTGTCCATGCTCGGCAGCCATCAAATTGCACTGAACTGGAGAGATTTTATATGGAAGAATGGTCAAAAATACCTCCATCCAGAATCCAGACACTCATCAAAGGCTATAGGAGGCATCTAGAGACTGTTATATTTGCAAAAAGAGGCTCAACTAAGTATTGATGTAATATCTATTTTGGGGTGTCCAAATGTATGCACCTGTGTAAATTTATTATGATGCATATTGCATATTTTCTGTTAATCCAATCAACTTAATATCACTGCTGAAATACTACTGTTTCCATAAGGCATGTCATATATTAAAAGGAAGTTGTTACTTTGAAAGCTCAGCCAATGATAAACAAAAATCCAAAAAATTAAGAGGGGTTCCAAAACTTTTTCATATGACAGTATATACTATATGTATAGGGGGGTGGTCAAGATCTAATTATGCAATTTTCATTACTCTATAACTTCCCGGACCATCGAGAAGTGTGAAAACTGACAACATGAAGAATCACCTTCGCACCGAACTGGAATCGTCCCCACATAAATCAAAGATATCCAGACAATCTGGATCTGCATAATTAGATGTGGACCACCCTGTATATATACTATATATAATATATATATATATATTTATCTATACTAATAAAAGGCAAAGCCCTCACTGACTGACTCATCACTAATTCTCCAACTTCCCATGTAGGTAGAAAGCTGAAATTTGGCAGGCTTATTCCTTACAGCTTACTTACAAAAGTTAAGCAGGTTCCATTTCGAAATTCTACACGTAACGGTCATAATTGTTGATAATGGTCGACAACGTCAGCCATGTTGAACTTTCTTATTTATGGCCCCATCTTCACGAAATTTGGTAGGTGGCTTCCCTGCGCTAACCGAAACTAGTGTACTTACTTATTTCGATGTTATGATGACACTGTCGGCGGCCATATTGAACTTTCCAACGTCACCAATTTTCCAACTTCCCGTGTAGGTAGAAGGCTGACCCCATCTTCACGAAATTTGGTAGGCGGCTTCCCTGCGCTAACTAAAACCGATGTACATACTTATTTCGGTGGTATGACGCCACTGTCGGCCGCCATATTGAATTTTCCAAACGTCACTAATTCTCCAACTTCCCGTGTAGGTAAAAGGCTGAAATTTGGCAGGCTCATTCCTTACAGCTTATTTACAAAAGTTAAGCAGGTTTCATTTCGAAATTCTACGCATAACGGTCAACAACGTCCGCCATATTGAACTTTCTTATTCATGGCCCCATCTTCACGAACTTTGGTAGGCGGCTTCCCTGCACTAACCTAAACCAATGTACATACTTATTTCGGTGGTATGACACCACTGTCAGCCGACATATTGAACTTTCCAACGTCACTAATTCTCCAACTTCCCGTGTAGGTAGAAGGCTGAAATTTGGTACTTATTTCGGTGGTATGATGCCACTGTCGGCCGCCATATTGAACTTTTAACGGAAACCGATGTACATACTTATTTCATTGATATGACACCACTGTCGGCCGCCATATTGAACTTTCCAACATCACTAATTCTCCAACTTCCCGTGTAGGTAGAAGGCTGAAATTTGGCAGGCTTATTCCTTATAGCTTACTTACAAAAGTTAAGCAGGTTTCATTTTGAAATTCTAAGAGTAATGGTCATAATGGTCAACAACGTCCGCCATGTTGAACTTTCTTATTTATGGCCCCATCATCTCTAAATTTGGTAGGCGGCTTCCCTGCACTAACCGAAACCAATGTACGTACTTATTTTGGTGGTATGATGCCACTGTTGGCCGCCATATTGATCTTTTCAACAGTCTTTGTTACTTATGGGCCCATCTTCAAGAAATTTGGTACACGGGTTCCCAACGCTAACTGAATCCTACTTACGTACATATATACGTCCATAGCCTGCAGCTCGGCCACCGTGTGAGGTGCCGTTGGGTCTCCCATCCCAACGCCTCCCACGTTGTTGGCTGCCTGCCTATATAAGACCGTCCGTCGCTCCGGTCTCTACATTCCCTTCCTTGCTTCGCCACGGGATTAATGTCTCCCTACTGATAACTACAGCCTTTTTGTTTAATCCACGGCTTATCCGCTGTTTTATTGTTTGTTTATTACAATTATAGTTATTGTATAGGTATTTTAGACTTACTTTACATTTCTCAGGTACCCATTTCCTTTATCATTCCAACCCCCATTACCATGTCTATCGAGGTAATCACTATCGATCAAAGAACTGTCACTTACCGAGTGGTTTCCATGCCCGGAGATGGCACCTACCTTTTCCATTCTCTTTGTTACATATTCCACGGCCATATCAGGCTCACTCTTGATATCCAGAGGAACATTGTGTCTTATGTATTGAATGACTGGGACAGATTCAAGGTGTGGACTGATGACGGTACAGGAGATGATTATACTACACAGGAGCACTAGAAGAGTGAAATGCTTAAGCCCTTCACCTATGGTTCTGCATGTGAGTTGATGGCTGCCGCTGAATTGTTCGGTTGTCGCTTTCAAGTGTACCGAACTGGCCAAATATTTTACACTTTCCGACAACCGCCAATGCCTCTTAAACATCTTAGATTCACAGGTGACAATTTCAGTAGTGGATACTTTGATGTTTATGAATGTTTAAACTCTCAAAAGCTGGATGTGATTTTATCAATGAAACCGGTTGTGTGCTTACAACGCTTGACAGATGCCGAATGTCACTTCAACTCAACAAATCCTGCAAATACTGTCGTAATTGAAACAAACCATGAAACTGAAACCGATTAAAGAGTAAGCTCAGCACACAGCTTGGTCATGTTACAACTGGAGCGCCGAACTGACAACATGGTATACAAAGAGATCCTTAACAAATAATTATTGGTATATTTTCCCTCAGTTTAAAAAGGTTTAATTTTCTTCTTAATAAAAATTTTAAGGCAGTACTTCGCCGCTGCGAAGCATGGGTATTTTGCTAGTAGTATATATAATATGTATGTGTGTATATGTATGTATATATATATATATATATATATATATATATATATATATATATATATATATACATATATATATATATATATATATAATACATATATATATATATAATACATATATATATATATATATATAATACATATACTAGCAAAATACCTGTGCTTCGCAGTGGAAAAGTAGTGTGTTAAAGAAGTTATGAAACAGAAAAGGAAACATTTTAAAAATAACGTAACATGATTGTCAATGTAATTATTTTGTGTTATGAGTGTTGCTGTCATCAAGGATTTGATTATCATTATTTCTTTCAATCAGGTTCGTATTTGGAGGATGTGTTTTGTTCAAGTTACATTCTGCGTTTGTCTAGTCTATCCCTGACCATCTCATCTTTGTTGTCAACCTTTGTAAAGATAACAGGTTTTATTCATCGAAGTGATCACCACCCAAATCGGTACTCGTGAATCTAAGATGTTTAACAGGCATTCCCGGTATTAAGTTGTGGATTTGCCTGCGAATATCTAGCAGCAGTGTGTCTATGAACTTAATTTAAACTTAAGCTTTACACCTTGCTTTCCTATTGATATGTCTACAAAGGCTTGTTGAGCGTCAGAGGATTGTTCCTGTCCTACTGCATCAATAAACAGCTCGTCTTCCTCTTTATCTGAGACATCACACACTGCATGCACGGGTTTACCTTTCCCAGTCCTGCATACTTTAGCGAAGTGCTTCAATTTACCACATTTTTTACACTGTCTTCCTTTAGCTGGACATTGACTTTTTCCACCGTGTGGTTTGTTTCCGCAGTAGGTGAACTTATGAATATGCGTGTATGCGTCATTCGCTTCATATTCTATTCCTGCCGTCTCAATTGTGTAATGCGTTTTTTGTTCAGTGCTCTTTGGAGCTCTTGCTTTTTGCCTGCATACTGCGTTCACAGTTGGTTCATGTGAGCTGCTCGGAGTACATGCATCGAAGGTTCTCAGCTGTGCTTGTGCTATCTCGTGCGATGTCCATGGCTTTATATAATATTAGCTCAGACCCGGCACTTAAAAGTTTCTCTCGCACTTTTGCTGAGTTTGTGCCAAACACTATTCTATCTCTGACCATCTCATCTTCGTTTGCATAAGCACAGTCCTACACCAGCAATTTTAACTCCGTTACAAAGTAATGAAAAGTCTCTTTTATACCCGGCGTCCTCTCATTAAACTTGTATCTCGCGAATATCGTATTCGTCTTAGGCATGACAAACGCCAGCAGCAGCGTGTCTATGAACATAATTTAAAGTTAAGCTTTACACCTTGCTTTCCTATTCGTTTGCATAAGCACAGTCCTTCACCAGCAATTTTAACTCCGTTACAAAGTGATCAAAAGTCTCGTTTATACCCTGCGTCTTCTCATTAAACTTGTATCTCGCGAATATCGTATACGTCATAGGCATGACAAACGCCAGCGGCAGCCTGTTTATGAACTTAATTTAAACTTAAGGTTTCCACCGTGCTTTGCTTCCGCAGTAGCTGCATTTATGAATATGCTTGTATGCGTCACTCGCTTCATATTCTTTTGCTGCCTTCTCAATTGTGTAATGCATTTTTTGTTGAGCGCTCTTTGGAGCTCTCGCTTGTTCTCTACGTATTGCGTTCACAGTCAGTTCACGTGAGCCCCTTGGAGTACATGCATCGAAGGTTCTCAGTTGTGCTTGTGCTATCTCGTGCGATCTTGCGATGTCCACAGCTTTATTTAATGTTAGCTAAGACCTGGCACTTAAAAGTTTCTCTCGCACTTTCGCTGAGTTTGTGCCAAACACTAGTCTATCCCTGACCATCTCATCTTCGTTTGCATAAGAACAGTCCTTCACCCGCGAATATTTAGCGGCAGTGTGTCTATTGGATTTCCGCTGATGGATAGCCTTATATGGGCAGGCTGTCAATTACGTGGGAGGTGTGCTGATGGAGGACGCAACTCCGCCTCACATGGCGACCGAGCTGCAGGCTATGGCCGTATATATGTACGTAAGTAGGTTCCAGTTATGACCGTTACGCGTAGAATTTCGAAATGAAACCTGCCTAACTTTTGTAAGTAAGCTGTAAGGAATGAGCCTGCCAAATTTCAGCCTTCTACCTACATGGGAAGTTGGAGAATTAGTGATAACTCAGTGAGTCAGTCAGTCAGTCAGTCAATCAGTGAGGGCTTTGGATTTTTTTAGTATAGATACACACATACATATATATATATATATATATATATATATATATATATATACATACATACATACATTCTTCTTCTTTTGCCATATCTCAGTGTAGTAATTACACATCGACGTGGCTGAGGAGACATCAAACGCCACAGATCTCTGTCTTGGGCCGTCCGCGTTATATCTTGCAATTCCATGTCATATCTTGAGTGTGCCATCGACACCCATGTCATTCTTGGGCGCCCTCTCTTGTTGGTTCCATCCACTCTTCCATGTAGTGTGATGTTAGCAATCCTGTTCTTCTCCATCCGGAGTACATGACCTAGCCACTTATGTTGTCGTTCGGCACTCGTTGCACTATCGTTTCTGTCTGGTTGAGGGCTTTCCTGATGTCTTTGTTTCTCATCTTGTCTATGATGCGTACTCCAAGTATCTTTCTGAGCGCTGTCATCTCGAACATGAGCAGTTGTCTTTTTTCAGCACTTCTAAGAGTCCATGTTTCGCATCCGTACAGGGCAATCGGTACTATAAGCGAGTTGTATAGTCTCATTTTGGTTATCTTATTGATGTTCTTGTTCTTCCAGATACTGTCCAGGTCACTCATTGAACTTAAGGCTATGGCTATTCTCGTTCTGATGTCTTTCGAGCTGTCGCACGTTGTGGTTAAGGTTGATCCTAAATACTTAAAACTGTCTTCATGCTGCAGTTTCTTTCCTCTGAGCAACATGCCCTCTTCAACTCTTTTCTTCGTTTCTTGCTCAGGCTTTGAGCTCAGCAGCATCCATACTGTCTTGGTGTCACTTATCAGTTGTCCGTATCTAGAACTGACACTTTCCACCTTATTTAGCAGTTGTGCGTGACTGCGGAGTTCAGTTATAAGACCGATGTCATCAGCAAAACGAAGATTGTTAATCGTTCTGCCATTCACGCATGCTCCTTTGCTTTCTAGTCCGTCGAGTGCCTCCCGCATAATGTGCTCTAGATAGATGTTAAAGAGATCTGGCGACAGTATGCAGCCTTGGCGTACTCCGATTGCTAGTTTGAACCACTCTGTCACCTCTCTTCCGACTCTTATGGCACTCTGCGTTCACTTGTACAGGTTCTCCATCAGACTGATCAGCTTTGGGTGTATGCCATAGTGATGTAATTCTTTCCAGAGGCCTTGGTGCCACACTCGGTCAAATGCTTTCTTGAAGTCGATGAAAATCAAATGAAGCTCTTTATCCTGTAATGAGAGATACTTTTCACATAACAGTTTGAGTGAGAAGATCTGCTCAATTGTACCACGTCCTGAACTGTAACCGGTTTGCTCCTCCGCCATTTGCACTTCTATCGCGTTCTTCATCCAGCTCCTGATAATCTCCAAGATGATCTTACTTGCGTGACAGATAAGGCTTATCATGCGGTAGTTCTCGCATTTAGTGGTGTCCCGTTTTTTTGGAATAGTAACTATAAGAGACTTAGTCCAAAGCGTCGAAAATGTTTCTGTGTCCCATATCTTGTTGCAGATCTTGTGCATGATTTGAACCATTGCTCTTCCGCCGCTTTTGATTAGCTTTCCTTCAATGTCGTAGATACCAGGAGCTTTCTGTATCTTGATCTTCATAATGGCTGCTCTTACTTCGCTTTCAAGAAGGTCTGGCTCTTCTTCCTCTCTCTTGCAATTAGGCCATAATTGTTCAAGAACGTCACCATCCTTTTCAATGTTTGCATTATAAAGGCCTCTACTATATTCATACCATCGCTTAAGAATGTCGATGTCCTTGGTGAGCAGGTTGCCATCCTTGTCTCTGATGTTGTTGCACCTTTCATTCAGCTTAACTCCTTTCTTGAGCGTTTTGATCTTTTGAAAGAGAGTGCGCATATCATTTTTTCGGGTTGCTTCCTCTGCCTCGCAGCACTGTCTGTTAAACCAATCCTCTCGGCACTCCTCAATCTTTTTGTCTATGATGATTCTCAGCTGTGAGTATAGTTGTTTCAAATTCTCGTCCTGTGGATTATTCTTCTTCATTGCCTTCACAGCTCGTCGTTGGTCAGACAGGTCGAGCACTTCGTCACTAATCCATTGGGCCTTTCTGTATCTCTTAAGGCCAATTACCTCCTCCACTGTTCTCTTAATCGTGTCGTTGTCGGCCTCCAGTGCTTCGTCCACGTTCGTTTCTTCAACTAGACCGCCAATCGCTTCAAAATGATTTTTTAGTTCAATTTTATAACTTTCTTTGACTTCGGGTATTCGCAGTCGTTCGATATCCACCTTCTTTGTGACCGTTCTTTTTTGGATATTGAATCTTAACTTGAAGTTGCCCATCACAAGGTTATGATCGTTGTGCACATTCGGCACTATTGCGATGGGGAAGCTGCGTGTGTTATGGGCACAGCTACGCCATCTCTGATCGATCATGATGTAGTCGATCATCTGCTGGGTTCGATCTCCGGGTGAGCTCCATGTCCGTTTCCTTGATGGCTTATGGTTGAACCAGGTGTTCATGATGTTCAGTTTATTGAGCCTGCAGAATTGGAGAAGTCGTTCCCCTCTTTCGGTCATTTAGCTTTAGCCAAAGTGTCCCAGCACGCCTTTCCATGTGTCGTGATCGATACCGACTTGCGCATTGAAGTCGCCCATTATAATCTTGACGTCCCTTCTTGCCGCCTTGTCGATGACTTGTTGTAAGGTCTGATAGAAGTGATTGACAGCCTCATCACTGTGTCTTGTAGTTGGTGCGTACACTTGAATGATGGTGATGTTATGGGCTTGTCCAGTGAACTGTGCACTGATGATTCTTGGTGATGCCGAGTTCCAGTCGATTAAGCTCTTAACTGCCTTTTTTTAAAATAACAAACCAACACCTCCTTGATGTACTTTCTCTTCGCCTGAGTACAGAAGTTCGTGACCATCGTGTTCCACTAAGCCCTGTTTCATTCTTCTCACCTCTGACAGACCGATGACATCCCATCTGAACCACTTGTTAAGTTGGTCGACAAGTAGTTCAAGGCTCTCGTCCTTCCAGAGTGTCCTCACGTTCCATGTTCCGATTGATGCATAATGTTTTACATCAATCAGCCTCTCTGTTTGTCTGGTCCTTCCCTGTAACTCATTTAACGAAGTAAACCCCAGAGTTGCCCTAAGTCTATGACGGGGCGCTTGTTTATCCAGGCGACCGCCCAGCTGGCATTCCATTTTGTTAAGTCGTCCTCTCATGTTTTGTTTCTTGTGGATTGATTCACAGGACGGTTCCACAGTCCTCTCCTCGCTAAGCTAGTTCTCTAGCAAATGTAGACGCCGTTTACCTCTCTGTTAGGTTCATCCGCCGTTTTGGTAGCTTTTAACTACCAAGGGTATCACCACACCCTGCTTGCAACTAGCGAGTTAGACCAATTATTTGACTGGCGCCAGTCGTTCGCCATTGTTATTCGGCTCGGTTTAACGTCATGAGCTGGACATACATACATATTAATGTATATTAATTATATGTAATGTATAATGTAATTTATATATATATGTGTCTGTTACATACTTTACTGTCAAATAATGCAGAGTACGCGACGTGTGGGGGACTCAGGCTACAAATGAATATATATATGTATATGTATACAGTGTTGTGAAAAAGTATTTCCCCTAAACCTAATTACTGGTTGTGCCACCCTTATCAGTAACAACTGGAATCAAGTATTTGCTACAACTGGCAATGAGTTTTTCACATTGCTGTGGAGGAGTTTTGGCCCACTATTCTTTTTGCAGAATTATTTTAATTCAGCCACATTGGAGGGTTTCTGAGCATGAACTGCTTTTTTTAAGGTCATGCCACAGCATCTCAATTGCATTTAGGTCCAGATTTTGACTAGGCCACTCCAAAAACGTCATTTTGTTTTTTTTAAGTCATTCAGAGGTGGACTTCCTGGTGTTTTTTGGATCATTTTCCTGCTGCAGAACCCAAGTGCACTTCAGGATTTTGTGGTAGGGAGCAGAATTCATGGCTCCATCAATCACAGCAAATCATCCATGTCCTGAAGTAGCAAAGCAGCTCCAGACTATGACCACCATGTTTTACTGTTGGTATGATGTTCTTTTTCTGAAATGCTGTGTTACTTTTACGCCGGCTGTAACGGGATGCAAACCTTCCAAAAAGTTCAACTTTTGTTTCGTCAGTCCACAGAATATTTTCCCAAAAGTCTTGGGTATCATCAAGATGTTTTTTGGCAAAAGTGAGATGAGCCTTTATGTTCTTTTTGGTCAGCAGTGGTTTTCGCCTTGGAACTCTGCCATGCATGTCATTTTTTTATGTTTGAGACACAAACACTGACTTAAACTGAGGCAAGTAAGGCCTGCAGTTCTTTAGATGTTGTTCTGGGTTCTTTTGTGACTTCTTGGATGAGTCGTTGCTGCACTCCTGGGATTATTTTTGTAGGCCAGCCACTCCTGGAGCACTGTTCCATGTTTTCTCCATTTGTGGATAATGGCTCTCGCTTTTAGAAATGGCTTTGTAACCTTTTCCAGACTGATAGATGTTACTTACTTTGTTTCTCATCATTTCCTGAATTTCTTTACATTGTAGCATGATGTCTTCCTTTTAGGGGTCTTTTTGTCTACTACACTTTGTCTAACAGGTTCTATTTAAGTGATCTCTTGATTCAACCGGTTTGGCAGCAATCAGGCCTGGGCGTAGCTAGTAAAATATAACTCAGCTTTCCAGAAAATGTGATTAATTACAGTTACTTCATGATTTAACAAGGGGGCAATTACTTTTTCACATAGGGCTATGTAGGTTTGGATAGTTTTTTTTCCTTAATAAATAAAATCATCACTTACAAAACTGCATTTTCTGTTTACTTGGGTTATCTTTGTCTAATATTTAAATATGTTTGATGATGTGAAACATTTAAGTGTGACAAAAATGCAAAAAAATAAGAAATCAGAAAAAGGGCAAATACTTTTTCATAGCACTGAGTGTGTGTATAGTGACCAGAAAAAACAAGCTGACCACCTTGGTGAATGTTGGTGCACCAACCACATGAAACCCCTTTCAATATTCAATTCAGAAATTAGAACACAGTGAATGGTACTTGGTGATAGCAGGTTGGATATGAGAAAAATCAAAAAAGTTTTTTCATCTTATAAGTGCTACATTTTCGTTATAGGAAATAAAAATACTTAATTACTTTCTGGATCTTTTTGCCATAACAGTTTTAGTATAGCATTAAGAGAGAAAGGAGTTTAAGAAATAAACGGAGCTTTTCTTGCATCAGTCACTTTTGTTTGTAAGAACAGGTCTCATTGGGATGTGTGATTAATTTGAAATGTTTTTTGATTACAGTATATAATGTAAATCAAAAAAATGTATTTATAAATGCAAATTGCACATTAATAGTATTGCATTGTTCATTTATCAAACAGTTTACATATCTTTCTAACAGTGCTGCAGATCTTTGAGGAATAGTGCTAAGTAAAATGACCTTAGTAGAAGGTAACTTGTGTTAAGTGAATTAAAAAAAAATATGAAAGTAACTTAAAACAATGGTTAGAGTTCATAATAAATAGTACATCTCTTCAGAATCAAAGCAGAGAGGCTAAGTTAAACACTGCTTTAAATATACTGTTGTCTTCTGCATGAGGACAGTGGCTGAAACTATCAGTGACCTTGACATCAGATAGCCTAGAGCAGCACAGGAACCAAGTAAACTATGATACAGAGTGGTTCCTGGAAAGTTAAAAAAAAAAATGCAGGGAAACCTTGCTGCGCTTGATTTCAGATTATGGTGAAAAAGCAGCTTGTATCAACTTTTTCTGTTTTTGAAGAAACATATAGCAAAAGAGCTAAACCTTAACCTCTATTATGGTATTACGAAATGATCTTTACTCAGGTACTTTTGATTCCAAGTAACCATTCAAAATTGTTATGTAGCTTCTAGCAAAGTTCGGCCACCTAAAGTTAATATAATCTAAATGTCTGTGCTAGGATCATCTTTTAAAACAAGCAAGCATTTTTCCTTTTGTTTAGGGTGTTTTACCTTTGCTTTTTCACTTATTAACGTAAAGTAAAACCTATATTACTAGTACACGGCAATAAAAGAAATTAGGATTCTTTTTCTAAAGGGTTATACAAATGCTTTTTCGAGCTCTTGCAAGTCTAAAGCCTGCGGCATATCCATGTTTTAATAATATATCCTTGAAGTGCTTATGTAACAAATCCTACACTGGCCCCTGCTTCTATTGGAGTGCTTTGAATAGCAGCTTCTTTAACCAATGCATGTGAGGGAGGGAGTCATTTAAATGGGAGTCTAAATGAGCCTTTCAACAACCCCCACCCACAACTATGCCTTGTAGTACTCAGTTAGGGTAATACTGGTGCTAAGCTACTTAACATCAAGATTTGATGTTCAGCCCCCGATGTGCTCCAGTTGAAGCAATCCCACTTTCTTGGTTACACATTCTGTCCTGAGAAGTTTCATTTTGCCATAATAACACTTACAACAACTTATGTATAGTCAAATTCTGCAGGTTTATCCTATGAAGTTTCCTGTGTACAGCTCATAGAGATGGTTTCAAATTTGTTTTTAGCCTGAAGGTGACTGCATTTGAAATAAAAGGCAGTTTGTGACAGTATTACATGTTTCATTAAGTATATTAATATGTGCCATGATGAAGTACTTCTGTCTATAATTGCCACTGTTTCTAAAGATTTATTTATCTTGATGACTGCACTAAAGAGTATCTTCCTGTGTAACAAATTATATGTGAAAGCAACCTTGGCTTCTGGAATTCACCTTTGTTTGAGTGTGCAAGGTTGTCAGCAAAACACATTATAGATTTCTTCAGACTTTTTAAATCCATACATTTAATAAACAGAATATTGTTTACACAAAGTTAGCATGTACAATTCAAAGCCAAGTATTTTTAATCTAAATTGTTGATTCAATACTGTTATTGGGTAACAGATGACTACTTTATCAAACTGAAGTGCACAATATAAAAATATTTTAATTGAATTCCTAGGACAGACTACTTGTTGTATTTTAAGCCAGTTATATAATATTTACTGTTCTGGTGATGTCTTTCACCGTATATATATTTATACATTATTTTCAGAGAAATAACTTTTAATCAATATTAGATTATTTGCATCGACCACTTACAGACTTACAGCATATTCAATACACTTAGTAAAGCATAATGCAAAATAGGAAGTGGAGTGAATTAAAACTCTTACATATGGCAGGATGTCCGTTTTAAACTAAGCTATAAATTCAACATTATATTTATAAGTTAATTATTGCACATGTGAAAGATGCTACAGATGGGATCGGGTTGTATTGATGAGGTTTTTAACATCTGTTATGACTCCACATACAAAATAAAGTCTAAAATATATACAGTGTTGGAGTTGATTGGTTTGTATAGGGCTTTGTACATTACTTTATTTTTGACTGTTGTACACACATATTTGATATGCATTAGAAACACTTGTTAGGTAATGTTATAGTCTGTATGGAGGATTTGGGGGGAATATGTTTGCTTTATGATAATAAGAAGAAAATATGTGATTTATATAGTGCCTTTTTCAAACCTAAGGTTGCAAAACAAAATTTTAAGACCAACAAAAATACTAAAAAAGTTAAAAAAAAAAAATCAAGATCAAAAGCATATAATAAAAACAAGTGCTCTACAGTAATCTACAGAAACTAAGAGGAGAAAAAAATATTGGCAGAAAAACAGGTTTTGAGTTTTAAAGGAAAGCAGGGAATGTCAGTCTTGGATGCATTTAGGAAAATAATTCCACAGTTTGGGTGGCATGGCACTGAGTAACCTGTAGCCCCACATAGATAGTTTGGACTGAGCAACTATTACCAGTACTTTGCCAGAGTTCCTAAGTGTGTGAGAAGGAGCTAAGCAAGATCATGGGGGCTAGACTATGCAAAATGTTGTGGCTGTAAGCAGATATTTATAATTTATACACAAAGAAATTGGTAACCAATATACAGTGTCTGATAAAGAACGGATGTAATGTGCTCTGAATGCTTAATACAAATAAGCTCTTTTCTGGGTTTTGAATAGTGTATAGTATATTGAGTGCTTTTTCTGGGAGACCTCTGAACAGGTAATTACAATAATCGAGCCAAGAAGTAATGAATGCACAAAGCGGATTTCAGCCAGTTTCTTGATTGCCAAAGGGCTGGTGAACAATGTTGCAGAGATTGAAATGCTATTTTAGTAAGTTATCCTATATGAGGCTGAAAGGTATGCAATGAGTCTTATAGTACACTAAGATTATGAATAGTTTGTGAACGATTAACAGTCACACTCACACACTCGTATTAATACAAAGGTCTAATATCTTAGAGGTCA
The DNA here is from genome assembly GCF_016835505.1 of Polypterus senegalus. Lineage (NCBI taxonomy): Eukaryota > Metazoa > Chordata > Cladistia > Polypteriformes > Polypteridae > Polypterus > Polypterus senegalus. The sequence goes on from NC_053154.1 coordinate 198,903,874, forward strand.
TGGATTTTGGGAACGCTAACAAACTTCATCTTTATTTGTATGAAATTTCAGAAAATTAGCATGTTTTAATAATACACTGTATTAATAAAAAATGCTTAAAAAAACTTTAAAAACATGCAATACTTGGCTTTGGTATCCGCATACTGTTATGGTCATCATGAATTAGCTATGATTTTTATCCATGTCATGTTATGTCTCTGCTTCTAGGTGCTTATCTTTTTATTCTTGTATTTTGTTGTCTTCAATATGTATATATATATATATATATATATATATATATATATATATATATATATATATATATATATATATATATATATATATATATATATATATATATATATATATATATATATTTATTTATTTATTTTTTTTAATTTATGTTACTGAATATGTTTTTGTTTTTTTCTGTTTACTGTTATTTCTGAGTGAATAGTGTTTTGTTTATACATGATATTGTATTATAGTATTATCTTAATTATGTATTTATTAGTTTTTGTAAACTTTATGGGGAACTAGAAAGGACCTAAATGTAGCTGTGGTACCACTGTCTAGCTTTATAATGGGCAGAGTTTCCTTAGTGTTTTGCTGGGGCATTAGAAAGTAGTTCTACTTTTGGTGATTAGCTCTTTTTGGATTCCTGTATTTTCTTGAAAGGGCTGTCTTTCAGTTCTTCCATCTGTTTGGCTCTTGTTTCTTTGTTATAGTTCATTGGATTGTTGACTTGGCTTACCTCTTCTAGGCAAACCTTTTTAACCCAGTCTGTTTTTAATCATTCTTTATGTTTATTTGTAATATTCGTTGCATTTAATTTTGTCTATGTATATATGCTTTGGTTACATTCCTGGTGTTTTGTGGGTAGTTCCCTAAGAGGTGGGGTCAATTGCTCATCACCGCAAGGGATCACCCTAAGCACCTATAAAGGCAGGAGCAATCCATAGTCCTTTGTGGTTCATTCCAATGCGTTTGGGAGTTGGTGAATGTTTCTTTGAGAGTTTGCTGTGCTTTATGATCTGTTGGATTTATTGACTTCATACTCTGTTTTTGACTTCACTTTTTTGATTCAGTATTAGGTATTTGTTTGCTTGGATTGCCTTTTTTTTGAGATATCTCATTTTTGTTTTTTGTGCTCCATGAGGCTTGTTTTTGTTCAGAGAGGTTTTGTGTAAAATATGATCTTTAATAAAATAAAAACATTTGTATTTGTCCTTATTACTTGCCAGAGTTTAATGGTAATATTTCCCTCTTGTGGGCATGTTTAGGTATACAGTTGTGCTTGAAAGTTTGTGAACTCTTTAGAATTTTCTATATTTCTGCATAAATATGACCTAAAACATCATCAGATTTTCACTCAAGTCCTAAAAGTAGATAAAGAGAAACCAGTTAAACAAATGAGACAAAAATATTATACTTGGTCATTTACTTATTGAGGAAAATGATCGAATATTACATATTTGTGAGTTGCAAAATTATGTGAACCTGTAGGATTAGCAGTTTGAAGGTGAAATTAGAGTCAGGTGTTTTCAATCAATGGTATGACAATCAGGTGTGAGTGGGCACCCTGTGTTATTTAAAGAACAGGGATCTATCAAAGTCTGCTCTTCACAACACGTTTGTGGAAGTGTTTAATGGCACGAACAAAGGAGATTTCTGAGGACCTCAGAAAAAGAGTTGTTGATGCTCATCAGGCTGGAAAAGGTTACAAAACCATCTCTAAAGAGTTTGGACTCCACCAATCCACAGTCAGAAAGATTGTGTACAAATGGAGGACATTCAAGACCGCTGTTACCCTCCCCAGGAGTGGTTGACCAACAAAGATCACTCCAAGAGCAAGGCATGTAATAGTCGGCGAGGTCACAAAGGACCCCAGGGTAACTTCTAAGCAACTGAAGGCCTCTCTCACATTGGCTAATGTTCATGTTCATGAGTCTACCATCAGGAGAACACTGAACAACAGTGGTGTGCATGGCAGGGTTGCAAGGAGAAAGCCACTGCTCTCCAAAAAAAACATTGCTGCTCGTCTGCAGTTTGCTAAAGATCATGTGGACAAACCAGAAGGCTATTGGAAGAATGTTTTGTGGACGGATGAGACCAAAATAGAACTTTTTGCTTTAAATGAAAAGCTTTATGTTTGGAGAAAGGAAAACACTGCATTCCAGCATAAGAACCTTATCCCATCTGTGAAGCATGGTGGTGGTAGTATCATGGTTTGGGCCTGTTTTGCTGCATCTGGGCCAGGACGGCTTGCCTTCATTGATGGAACAATGAATTCTGAATTATATCAGAGAATTCTAAAGGAAAATGTCAGGACATCTGTCCATGAACTCAATCTCAAGAGAAGGTGGGTCATGCAGTAAGACCCTAAGCACACAAGTCGTTCTACCAAAGAATGGTTAATAACGTTAATGTTTTGGAATGGCCAAGTCAAAGTCCTTACCTTAATCCAATCGAAATGTTGTGGAAGGACCTGAAGCGAGCAGTTATTGTGAGGAAACCTACCAACATCCCAGAGTTGAAGCTGTTCTATACGGAGGAATGGGCTAAAATTCCTCCAAGCCGATGTGCAGGAATGATCAAAAGTTACCAGAAACATTTAGTCGCAGTTATTGCTGCAAATTGGGGTCACACCAGATACTGAAAGCAAAGGTTCACATACTTTTGCCACTCACAAATATGTAATATTCGATCATTTTCCTTAATAAATAAATGACAAAGTATAATATTTTTGTCTCATTTGTTTAACTGGTTTTTCTTTATCTACTTTTAGGACTTGAGTGAAAATCTGATGATGTTTTAGGTCATATTTATGCAGAAATATGGAAAATTCTAAAGGGTTCTCTTCTTCAAGCAGAAAAGTTCTTCAGTGCAAATACGTAGCATAGACCCTATTAAAAGGGAACTAAATATAGTCACTGCATCATATTCCTGATTTCTGAGGTGTAAAATATTTGTTATGTCAATGCCCATTATAATAATGGCTCCATGATATGAATTATTATGTGCGCAAGTTATCATTTTCCTGGTTTGGCTGAATTTCCTTGCTTGGTCCAGGGTGTTGACATTTCCAAGGTTGTCTGAAATATTGCTTACGTGTGGGTCAGAGTTTCTGTAATTATACTCATCTTCCCCCATCAAGTTTTCTTTCATAAATCCAAACATTTGTGTGAGAAGTTGTGTACACACATATTCTTAATTTCAGCAAATTATGTAGATTTTTCACTAATTACATTTTTGTATATAACTGTGTACTAGCAATACTTACAACTTGTTTGATCACCTGTGACATCAATGCTATTCAGAATCCTCTGCCACCTGTAAGAAATTGTTTCATGTGAAATATAGTTCACAGACAGAATGAAGAATCCAGCAACTCCAGCTAAGAAATTTGTATGTTCTGTTTTTGGGAATTACAGCTCAATGGTTAATGATGCTGACAATTAAATTTCTGCTTGGTTTTGGTGTAAAAGTTTAGACTCAATGGTTAGTGGTTTGCACATTTTTTTAGTCATGGTCTACAGTGCCCCAATTAGCCTCTGTAAACTAAGTAGAAGTGTGGGCTCTTTTTCGAATTTTGTAGAGTTGAATATGGAAGCAGTGTTAATGTTGGTGAAAGGTGTAGATATGTGTTGGCATACCATTTTGGTGCATATTGCTTCTGTGTGCATTTTTTTGTAACAGACATCATTCCATAGACTGTTTTTGGCTGGCACTAAAATGCAGTACTTTTAAAAATATTTTAACCCTTGAAAGTATTTTATCAGCTACATAAAAGCAACATTGACCATATAAGTGAGAATTGCTAAAGGGAATACACAGCAGGAGGTGTGGGAGAGTAAGTTAAATAGTATTGCTGATGTAGTTCCCCAAACTAAATAAGTAAGCTTGAAACTCTAAAATGAAAAATATTGTATAGAAAGAATAATAAATAAGATACATGGCTATCAAGCCAGTGAGTGTTTGTGTCAGCCAGAGAACAAGGGCAAAGTGTACATTCAAAACAGGGGAGTGGTGTATATTTGAATTTCTAATTTAAAAAGAGTTGGACCGTTTCACCCAATGTAGAAATTAGATCAGTCTTGTTTTATGTAGAAGCTTTCAGAAGCCTACTTGCATGAGGCCTGTACAAAAGAGAGAGAGAGAGAGAGAGGCCAACTAATCCTGCACAAGCAGCACAGGACCACAAAACTTAAGAAGGAAGTTTTGAGTATTTATTGTAAAGAGAAATTGGAGAACTTGCCCAGGTATCCTTAAGAGACAGAGTGTTTCCCTAAAGCGGTACCAGAAGAAACTGTAATTTAGAGAGGAAGAGACAGGTATTTTAAGGTTGAAGGTGGACCCTTTGTGTTTTACAGATTCCCTTAGTTTTAACACAATATCCATTCAGAGCTATTCTTTCTCATCTGCTAGGTGTGTAATTATCCATCCATCCATTATCTAACCCGCTGAATCTGAATACAGGGTCACGGGGGTCTGCTGGAGCCAATCCCAGCCAACACAGGGCACAAGGCAGGAACCAATCCTGGGCAGGGTGCCAACCCACCGCAGGGCACACACAAACACACCCACACACCAAGCACACACTAGGGCCAATTTAGAATCGCCAATCCACCTAACCTGCATGTCTTTGGATTGTGGGAGGAAACCGGAGTGCCGGAGGAAACCCACGAGACACGGGAGAACATGCAAACTCCACGCAGGGAGGACCCAGGAAGCGAACCCGGGTCTCCTAACTGCGAGGCAGCAGCGCCCGGTGTGTAATTACCAATTTCATATTTTGATTTAGAGGCAACAGAATCACAGTATTAAAAATGAACTAGTGTTTGTAATAAAAATAATTGAACTGCGAGTTGCATTTGGTTAAACCAAGTAGGTAAATAGAATCAGATGGGCAAATCTTTAAAAAAAGAATTAACCAATCAAAGGACATACCTTAAGGAATGAGTTTGGGTGGGAGAAAGAAAGGAAGCTGTTCAAGCTTTTTACTAAAGGAGTGCACATATTTCCACACACATGAAATCTGATTGTTTTTTATTAACATCTTTTGTTAAATAAACAATGGCAATATAGAATGGATTCAGAAAGTATTCAGACCCCTTCACTTTTTGCACACTTTATTATATTGTAGATTTAATTTTAAGCAGATACATTTGCAATTTCTGCAAACAATCTAAAAACTCAGTAACCCATTATGTAAAAATCAAAATGTTTTCAGAAAGAATTGCAAATTTAGTAAAAATCAAAAACTGAAACTTCTCATTTATGTAAGTATTGAGACTCTTAATTCAGTACTTTGTGGAAGCCCCTTTGACAGCAATTATAGCTTTGAGTCTTCTTGGGTAAGTCTCTGTAAGCTTTGCACTACTGAATTATCCCATTTTTTCAGACAGAACCTCTCAAGCTTCAATAGATTGATTGGGAGGTTCCTGTAAACCACCATCTTCATGTTCCTCCATGTTTATTCTATAGTGTTTAAGCCTGGGCTTTGGCTGGGCCACTCAAGGGCAGTCAGAAACTTGTCCCAATGCCACTACAACATTATTTTGGCTTTATGCTTCCTGTCATTCTAATTGTTGTGCTGAAGATTTTACTGTGTCCCCAGTTTGAGGTCACATGCACTCTGAAACCTCTCTCTGGGCCTCTCTTTCTATTTGGTTACATTCATCCTTCCCTCAATTCTGACCAGTCTTCCTGTCCCTTCTGCAGAAAAGCACCTGCGTGGCATGAGGCTGCTATCACTATCCTTTACTGTGGGAATGGTTTTAGGAAGGTGATGAGCAGTGCCTTGTTTTTGCCAGGTATAAAGCTTTGAGTTCTACACAAAATGCTCAATTTTTATGTCATTAGAGCAGATAATCTTTTTCCTCATGCTCTCAAGAGTTGTGTAAGCTGCCTATTGCCTTTTACTCAATAGTGGCTTCTGTCTGGCCACTCTATAATAAACACCTGATTAATGGAGTGCTGCTAAGATTGTCATCCTCCTGACAGGTTCTCCCATCTCAGAAGCAGACATCCCAAGCACTGTTTATAGTGACTCATGAGTTATCAATGTCCTTTTTACTTTGTTACTCAGTTTGGCCAGATGGTGAGGTCTAAGAAGTGTCCTGGTAGTTTCATACTTATTCCATTTCACAATTATTCAGGGCACTGTGCTTTTAGGAACAGTCAATGTTTTAGAAATGGTTTTATACCCTTGCCCTGATCTATGCCTCACTACAGTTTGATCGTGGAGGTATCTAAGACCTCTTGGCTTGTTTTTTTGTTTTGACGTGCATTGTGAATTGTGAGACCTTTTATACGCTGCCATGTATATATATGAGGTCGTGGAGTGCACTAAACCTTTCTCTCTTTCCTCTCCACACCAGTTAATGGAAATTCCACCTGGCCCCGATGATGTCACTTTTCGTCCCGGGCCCATTGACCAAAGTTCCGGTTCAGACTCACTTCATCTACCTGACCATAAAACCGCCATTTTGTTTCATACAAGTCAGTTCTGTTTTGAACTCAGTGTGTCCACAACGTTTTGGATCTTTTGCATTTGTCAAATTCAATCTACATTATACGGTGTGGCTACCCTAAACCTTTTAGTGGCATTTGTCTGTTCATTTAACTATGCCACCCCCTGGTCTGATGTGGAATTACCGTCATTTGAGCCTTTTTAACTCCAATTTAAAAACAGAATAAACTATGTAAAAAATGAAAAGGGTACTTTTGCTATTGTTTGTGTCTTTTATTTGCTAAGTCTTTATTATAAACTAGGGGGCTCCGCCCCCTGCTCACTTCGCTCACCCACCCCTGGGTTTGGTTTACCGGAGATACAATTTAAAGAGATTATTTTCATGGGAATTGTTACACATGCATTATTTTCACTTTTACTTTAAAACGTTTGTAAAAACAATCTTTGTCCTTTATTTCCTGCCCAGAGCATTGTTAAATCTCTTACTCACAGGACGTATAACGCTGGGAGCACATGAAGCATGTCTGCCAAAAGTAATCCAACAACTGCTAGATAAGATATCCGTGAACTTGTTTTAAATGATGTCTCACTGCCTTGTCTTGTGTGATGTTGTAAAAACAATACTTGTCCTTCATTTCCGGCCCCAGGCGTGGTTAAATCTCTTACTCACAGGACATATAACGCTGCTCACATTGTGAAGGGGGGGTGTGGGCGCACACTAAGGAGAAGCGGTCGGATCATCTGCTGCTGTGCTGCCTGTTCTGCTTGTCGCACTGTCTGATCATTTCAAAGCCTGTACAGCAACTGTCTTTTTGCCACTTCATGTCTCTGGTGGTTGCATTGTGAGGGTGGTTAGGGTGGCTGAACGCACGCAAGGAGAAGCAGTCAGATCATCTGCTGGCAAGCTGCTTTTCATTGTTTTACGAGCTGGGAGCAAGTTAAAATGTCTCTCGCGGGACTTCATATTTTCTTCAGGGAAGATCACGTCTCGTCTCCCTGTCTCCCTCCCCAAGATTTTTTTTTTATAATAGAGAGATTTGTTTGATTTTATACTTTTATTCTAGTATTTCACACAAAATAATGATCATCTCTGTATGGTTCAGATACTTTCAAGCAGCCATGTAAGAGGATCACATTCTGCAGGACCATCAGCCACAGCCATGTGTAAAACCATTTTCAGGCCCTTGTGAACGTGGATGGATACACTGGTACTTCTAAGGTGGTACTCAGGGATAAGAAGCTCCAGCAGGTCACTGTTAACTAAAGTAGTTTTAGCAGGGTGACCAAAATACAGTTTTGCTCAAAATTATTTTGATTTATTTTCATTATTATAAATTTAAATAAATAATTGTATTGTCCCTGGTGTGTGTGTGTGCCCTGCAGTGGGCTGGCACCCTGCCTGGGATTTGTTTCCTGTCTTGCACCTGTGTTGGCTGGGATTGGCTCCAGCAGACCCCCGTGACCCTGTAGGTAAGATATAGCAGGTTGGATAATGGATGGATGCATGATCATATTTATTTATTATGAAATAGCCATAGTATTCCAAATACCATAACTGCTTTGGCGTTGTTACTCTCACTGCACTTTCTTTTTCTTCTTTCAGCTGCTCCCGTTAGGGTTGCCACAGCGGATCATCTTTTTCCATATTACTCTCACTGCACAACTCGGAGTATTTACATAACTGTATCTGAGTGTGAATCACAGCAGCAGCTGATCGGAAAGAGAATTATCGGGATACAGAATCAAGCACACGCTACCTCAGCCACGGCAAAACATTTCAAAGCCTTTCCTGTTAGGACCTAGCGGTTCAGAAACAGTTTCATCCCAAGAACTTTAAACGCACTCAATCAAGTACTTGACTGTAAACTTGCACTACAGTTATAATATTGCACAACCTGAGCCACTTTATAAAGCACGTATTTACATATGATGACGATATCATTTTTAAGATGAAATGCAGCAAAATATGTTTATTATATTATACAGGTAAAACTTTAACTTCATTTAAATAATCCATATTCTTCACTGGGACTGGCGTGAAGGATAGAATAATTAAACATGTACTCTGAAGATAGTTCAATGTTCCTTAAACGTTTTGAAGAATCGGCACTCTAAGCTTACAGATGGCATAACATCTATTACAGAGCTGATTGTGTGGCGATCGGTTACTTGGAGAAAGCAAAGCAAGGACTGCAGGTGTCGGCCACACCAATATATATCTATACTAATAAAAGGCAAAGCCCTCACTGACTCACTCACTCAATCACTCACTCACTCACTGACTGACTCATCACTAATTCTCCAACTTCCCGTGTGGGTTGAAGGCTGAAATTTGGCAGGTTCATTCCTTATAGCTTACTTACAAAAGTTGGGCAGGTTTCATTTCGAAATTCTATGTGTAATGGTCATAACTGGAAGCTGTTTTTCTCCATTTACTGTAATGGAGTTGAGCTCGAAAGCCATGGGGGGTGGAGTTTCGTGTGACATCATCACGCCACCCACGTAATCACGCAGTACGTAGAAAACCAGGAAGACCTCCAAAAAGTGCTGAAGAAAACATGCATTATATAATTGAGAAGGCAGCGAAACAATAAGAAGCGAGCGAGTGACATTTGCGATTTGGGGCAAATTTTCATGTGTGATTACATACGATTAATCGAGATTAATTATTAATTAATAAGATTAGATACATTTTTTTCATCGAGTCCCACCCCTAATATATATATGTAGATATATATATGTAGATTTGTATATATATGTGTATATACAGTATATATGTAGATATGTATATGTATATATGTGTGTGTGTGTATATATATATATATGTGTGTGTGTGTGTATATATATATATATATATATATATATATATATATACTCAACAGATGTCTGGGGACTGAGGAGACCAGTTTCTCAAGTTTAGAAATAGGAATGCTCTCCCATTCTTGTCTAATACAGGCCTCAACTGTTCAATCGTCTTGGGCCTTCTTTGTCGCACCTTCCTCTTTATGATGCGCCAAATGTTCTCTATAGGTGAAAGATCTGGACTGCAGACTGGCCATTTCAGTACCGGATCCTTCTCCTCTGCAGCCATGATGTTGTGATTGATGCAGAATGTGGTCTGGCATTATCTTGTTGAAAAATGCAGGGTCTTCCCTAAAAGAGATGACGTCTGGATGGGAGCATATGTTGTTCTAGAACCTGAATATATTTTTCTGCATTGATGGTCCCTTTCCAGACATGCAAGCTGCCCATGCCACACGCACTCATGCAACCCCATACCATCAGAGATGCAGGCTTCTGAACTGAGCGTTGATAACAACTTGGGTTGTCCTTGTCCTCTTTGGTCCAGATGACATGGCGTCCCAGATTTCCAAAAAGAACTTCGAATCGTGACTCGTCTGACCACAGAACAGTCTTCCATTTTGCCACACTCCATTTTAAATGATCCCTGGCCCAGTGACAACGCCTGAGCTTGTGGATCTTGCTTAGAAATGGCTTCTTCTTTGCACTGTAGAGTTTCAGCTGGCAGCGGCGGATGGCACGGTGGATTGTGTTCACTGACAATGGTTTCTGGAAGTATTCCTGAGCCCATTCTGTGATATCCTTTACAGTAGCATTCCTGTTTGTGGTGCAGTGTCGTTTAAGGGCCTGGAGATCACGGGCATCCAGTATGGTTTTACGGCCTTGACCCTTACGCACAGAGATTGTTCCAGATTCTCTGAATCTTCGGATGATGTTATGCACAGTTGATGATGATAGATGCAAAGTCTTTGCAATTTTTCACTGGTTAACACCTTTCTGATATTGCTCCACTATCTTTCTGCGCAACATTGTGGGAATTGGTGATCCTCTACCCATCTTGGCTTCTGAGAGACACTGCCACTCTGAGAAGCTCTTTTTATACCCAATCATGTTGCCAATTGACCTAATTAGTGTTTATTGGTCTTCCAGCTCTTCGTTATGCTCAAATTTACTTTTTCCAGCCTCTTATTGCTACTTGTCCCAACTTTTTGGGATTTGTTGACACCGTGAAATTTTGAATCAACATATTTTTCCTTTAAAATAATACATTTACTCGGATTAAACATTTGATCTGTCGTCTACGTTCTATTACAAATAAAATATTGACATTTGCCATCTCCACATCATTACATTCAGTTTTTATTCAGAATTTGTTTAGTGTCCCAACTTTTTTGGAATCCGGTTTACATACATGAGCAACACTCATGACAATGACAACACAATTACATTGACAATCATGTAACGTTATTTTCAAAATGTTTTCTTTTCTTTTTCATTACGCGGGTATTTTTGCTATGTATATATATATATATATATATATATATATATATATATATATATATATATATATATATATATATATATATATACAGTGAACCCTTGTTTATCACGGTTAATCCGTTCCAGACTCTACCGTGATAAAAGGAATTTTCGAAGTAGGATTCTTTATTTATAAATTGAATATTTTCGCACGAGTATAGAAAATCTGTTTACGACCTTCAAAATATGGTTTTTAACATTATTAGAGCCCTCTAGACATGAAATAACACCCTTTAGTCACCATTACACTCGTATTATCCAATATATTAGACAAATCCAATATATTACACAAAATAAGAGAAAATAAGACATGTTAGACGTTACAAATATCATATTACTAGGCGCACTTGCCTTTTAAGGCAACCGACTTTTATCCTCAATTTTTGTGCGCTCCATGTGTACATCAGGCATGTAAGTGTAGGGAATGAGAACATCAAAGTGCCCATTCATAACATCTCGAAAGTTTTTTTTTATCCCCTCAAGTGCCTGTCCAAAAAGTACAATGTCAGCCCGAATCTGTACCGCTAAAGACGGAGTTTCATGAACTAAATAAGCTATAGATGAGAATAAGCAAGCACATTCTCCCCTGATATTTACTATGCAGTGAGGCATTTGTACTCCATCAACATTAATTATTTCCAGAGACATAATTTTGTCTATTTTTCCAGCACATCGTGCACAAAAAGCAAGGGAGCGATGAGAGCACCAGAACTCTGCTCACATAGCGTCGCTTCGTACCTCAAGCCGCAAGTAGTAAGTCTGTAATAAGCGGAATACCGCTATGCTTTGCACTCACGGGATGGAAGAACAATCCTGAACGCTTTTACATAGTAGATTATTGTACTGTACATTTAATTACACCCAACCACTAACCTATGAAGGCAAGACCTCAGTAGGAGAGTCTTCAGAGGAGATGCAATATCTCAGCAGGTGCGTTGTTGTCTTCAGTGAAGAAGTACTAGGAGTAGGCAGTGGGTGTCTGGGTGCGCGACTGAAGAACATCTTGATAGGCAGTTGCTGGCGCTGTCTTTTCATATCGCGTGAGGAGGCTTTTGTAGGGTATTGCCATCTTTAATCATATCCAAGAGTTTCACCTTCTCCTGGATAGTAAGCATCTTCCTCCGGCGCTTAGTTTTATTGTTAGAAGGCTTAGAAAAAGCAGCACGTTTAGGAGCCATCGTAGGGCTTAGATAAAAGTTCTCAGAAAGCGCATGCGTAGTGACGTAAGCGTGTATGAGAAAAAAATCGCGATAGAGTGAAGCCGCGAAAGTCGAAGCGTGATATAGCGAGGGATCACTGTATATATGTATATATATATCTATACTAATAAAAGGCAAAGCCCTCACTCACTCACTCACTCACTGACTCATCACTAATTCTCCAACTTCCCGTGTGGGTGGAAGGCTGAAATTTGGCAGGTTCATTCCTTACAGCTTCCTCACAAAAGTTGGGCAGGTTTTATATCGAAATTCTACGCGTAATGGTCATAACTGGAAGCTGTTTTTCTCCATTTACTGTAATGGAGATGAGCTTGAACGCCGTGGGGGAGTTTCGTGTGACATCATCACGCCTCCCGTAATCACGCTGTACATAGAAAACCAGGAAGACCTCCAAAAAGTGCTGAAGAAAACATGCATTATATAATTGAGAAGGCAGCGAAACAATAAGAAGAGAGCGAGTGACATATACAACCATATTCATGAGTTCTGCTAATTCGGAAACAAAGCACGATGTAAACCTAAACTTTAAATTAAGTTCATAGACAGGCTACCGCTGGCGTTTGTGATTTAGTGCCTGCCCATATAAGGCCGTCCGTCAGTGGCAATCCAATAGCAAACTCCCACTAAATATTCACAGGTGAAGGACTGTGCTTATGGAGAGGAAGATGAGATGGTCAGGGTGGTGTTTGATACAAACTCAGCGAAACTGCGAGAGAAAGTTTTAAGTGCCAGGACTAAGGTAACATTAAATACAGCCATGGACATAGCACGAGATGGCACCAGCACAGCTGGGAACCTTCGATGCATGTACACGGCGGCTCACGTGAACTGGCGCAGTGCACAGATAAAAGCAACAGTTCCAAAAGCTGAACAAAAACCGAATTACACAATTGAAAAGGCAGCAAAAATATGGCGTCTGATACATACAAGCATATTCATAAATCCAGCTACTGCGAAACAAAGCACACGGTGGAAAAGTCAATGTCCGCTAAAGGAAGACAGTGTAAAAAACCCGTGCATGCAGTGTGTCAGGTCTCAGATAAAGAAGAAGGCGAGCTGTTTATTGATGCAGTAAGAAATGAATCGATGAAAGAAACCTGTCATCTTTACAGCGATTGACAAACACGGAATGTAACTTGAACACAACACATCCTACAAATCACGAACCTGATTGAAAGAAATAATGATAATCAAATCCTTGATGACAGCAACACTCAGTAACACTCACAAAACAAATACTGTATATTGACAGTCATGTTACTTTATTTTTAAAATGTTCCCTTTTCTTTTTCATAGCTTTTTAACACTACTTCTCGCTGCGATCGCGGGTATATATATATGTATATATATATATCGATCTACATACTCGAATAATGGATACTTTATTTGCCATCAATGATTGTTTTGGTAAAGCCATACTCAGTGTATTCATTAGATGAACGGTAAAAAGTAAGAGCGAGGGAGGATGACTTATTGAGGCATGCAGGCTGTAGTCTTGGCGTCAACTCTATCTGAATTAGCGATCACATTTGAAAAAATATATCTTTTCAAGTTCTATTTAGTCCATATGTGTCAAACTCAAGGGCCGCTGGCCATATCCGGCCCGGCGTGCAATTATATCCGGCCCGCGAGATC